>NC_137127.1:1868307-1910807 GCF_949319135.1 Squalius cephalus | reverse complement strand
TTTGAGAACTGCATTAACTGTTGTGCAAATGTAAATAGTGTTATGAGAAATGCACCAAAGCGACTGAGAAAAACTGTAACTTCTAGTATACCATGGTCTGGGTGAATACTCGATTCTGATTGGCTGCAGGGTGTCCATTAAAAAGTGATAGAGGACACCTAGTAAATAAACCGTCAGGCGTAACCAGGGAAACCAAGTTATTGTTTGTAAAAACTTTAGATTTCGATTGTAAAACTAATTAAAATATAAACTAATATTTTAAAAATGTGTTATTTGGCAAGTGACCGTGGTATAAGCGGGTTAATGCCCTTCGAGATGTCCATTGTCAGGTATTAATGGACTTCGGCGGAGGCAACCGTCCTCTGCGCGCATTAATACCTGACAATGGACACATCGAAAGGCATTAACTCTTACTTAACTAATTCAAATCAATATATGGTGTAACGACCCTTTGTGTTTAAAACGGCTTTTGTCCAGGTACACTTGCGCATAGTTTTTCAGGGAGCTTTGCAGGAAGGTTTCTTCAAGCGTCTCGGAGACGTTCCCGCAGTTCTTCTGGATTTAGTCTGTCTCAGTTTCTTCTGTTTCTTCATGTAATCACAGACGGACTCGATGATGGTGAGATCAGATCACACCGGCTGTTGTCAGACTCCTTGTGCAGACACAAATCTCACTGGATTATTACAATTAATGGCAAAAAGAATGTTTGGAAATGTAAACTGATATTTCCTACTGACACACTACAGCAAAAGATAGAAATAACTGACTTAACACCATTTTGGGGGGGGGGGGGGGGTATTAACATGCCTAAGACAGCAGGAAACAGCAGACAGTTGTATATAATCAATTGTATGAAGGTAAGCATTTGCAACTTGTTTGAAAGACATCATCCTACAGCAATAACACAATGCTTGATCATCATTAGTTGACAAGTTTAATGAGGATCTGATTTGTGTTGAGTCACTGTGAGCTCATCATATTCAGCCTTGAACACATTGATATCTCGTCCCACGTGTGTTTAATCTTTAACATCAAACAGAAAAACTACATCTGAGCGACAATAGATGTTTATAGCAGTTTCCAATCAGAAAGTTACTCTTTATCAGACCATGTGACGTCCTGAACTCCGGACCGCAGATAAAAGCCTTCGCTGAACACGCTGAGGACAGAGGGATCATGGCGACTCGATGGGGAATCTGCGGAGCTGGGAACATCAGTCATGATTTCTGTGTGGCTCTGAAGACTCTTCCTCCTCAAGATCACCAGGTACTAAACTAAACTCCTCTTTTAATATGTGATAGCCTGTGCTCATTAACGTCTCTGTCTGTGTGTGTGTGTGTGTGTGTGTTTTGTAGATAGTTGCAGTTGCTGCAAGAAGCCTAGAAAGTGCAAAGAAATTTGCGAAGACTCATGGGATTCCTGATGCATACGGCAGCTACCAGGAGCTGATCAAGAATGGGAATATCGGTGAGTAAATTGATTAAAGTGGGAACCTTTTTTCCCCTCACAATTCAAAGTTTATTCTGAGTTTATTTATTCTAATGAGTTTATTCTGAAGAAAAGTCAGAATTGCCAGATAGATAGATAGATAGATAGATAGATAGATAGATAGATAGACAGACAGACAGACAGACAGACAGACAGACAGTGGATAGATAGATAGATAGATAGATAGATAGACAGACAGACAGACAGACAGTGGATAGATAGATAGATAGACAGACAGATAGACAGATAGACAGACAGTGGATAGATAGATAGATAGATAGATAGATAGATAGATAGACAGACAGACAGACAGACAGACAGTGGATAGATAGATAGATAGATAGATAGATAGATAGATAGACAGACAGACAGACAGACAGTGGATAGATAGATAGATAGATAGATAGATAGATAGATAGATAGATAGATAGATAGATAGAATGACAGACAGACAGATAGACAGTGGATAGATAGATAGATAGATAGATAGATAGATAGATAGATAGACAGACAGACAGACAGACAGTGGATAGATAGATAGATAGATAGATAGATAGACAGACAGACAGACAGACAGTGGATAGATAGATAGATAGACAGACAGATAGACAGATAGACAGACAGTGGATAGATAGATAGATAGATAGATAGATAGATAGATAGATAGACAGACAGACAGACAGACAGACAGTGGATAGATAGATAGATAGATAGATAGATAGATAGATAGATAGATAGACAGACAGACAGACAGACAGACAGACAGACAGACAGTGGATAGATAGATAGATAGATAGATAGATAGATAGATAGATAGACAGACAGACAGACAGACAGACAGACAGTGGATAGATAGATAGATAGATAGATAGATAGATAGATAGATAGATAGATAGATAGATAGACAGACAGACAGACAGACAGACAGACAGACAGTGGATAGATAGATAGATAGACAGACAAACAGACAGACAGACAGTGGATAGATAGATAGATAGATAGATAGATAGATAGATAGATAGATAGATAGATAGATAGATAGATAGATAGACAGACAGACAGACAGACAGACAGTGGATAGATAGATAGATAGATAGATAGATAGATAGATAGATAGATAGATAGATAGATAGATAGATAGATAGACAGACAGACAGACAGACAGACAGACAGACAGACAGACAGTGGATAGATAGATAGATAGATAGATAGACAGACAGACAGACAGACAGACAGACAGACAGTGGATAGATAGATAGATAGATAGATAGATAGATAGATAGATAGATAGACTGTTTCCCGTTCCCTTGTTAGTTTCTGTTTATATATATATCCTGTTGGTTCAGTGTTTGTCACGGAGTCCTTGTTGTATGTCACCCTGCTTTTGGAAATCTGTTACGCATGTCTCTTGTTTGTTTATTGTTTTCGGATTGCCTTGTATGGAATTTGACCCTTGCCTGGACTGGATTTACGATTACGAATTACCCTAATAAATACACTTGGATCTACCCGTTGGTGTGCGTCCCGTGACATAGATAGATAGATAGACGGATGGATGGACGGACGGACGGACTGTTTGTTTGTTTGTTTGTTTGTTTGTTTGTTTGTTTGTTTGTTTGTTTGTTTGATTGATTGATTGCTTGATTATTTGATTGATTGATTGATTGATTGGTTGGTTAGCTGATTGATTGGTTGATTCTTTGATTGATTGATTGATTCTTTGATTGATTGATTGATTATTTGATTGATTGATTGATTGATTGATTGATTGATTGATTGATTGATGCAGTTAGTGACTCTCCTCTCCTCCATCAAATGTGGTGTACATCGGGATTGTTCACACTCATCATCTTCAGGTCGGTCTGCTGTTCCTGAACGCAGGGAAGAACGTTCTGTGTGAGAAACCGTTCGCCATGAACCTGAGAGAGGTGAAGCAGCTCGTCTCGGCCGCCAGGGAGAACAACGTCTTCCTCATGGAGGTGAACACACACCACACACTCTTCAGTTCCTCATCACACACTCTTCAGTTCCTCACCAAACACTCTTCAGTTCCTCATCACACACTCTTCAGTTCCTCATCACACACTCTTCAGTTCTTCATCACACACTCTTCAGTTCCTCATCACACACTCTTCAGTTCCTCACCAAACACTCTTCAGTTCCTCATCACACACTCTTCAGTTCCTCATCACACACTCTTCAGTTCTTCATCACACACTCTTCAGTTCCTCATCACACACTCTTCAGTTCCTCATCACACACTCTTCAGTTCCTCATCACACACTCTTCAGTTCTTCTCCAAACACTCTTCAGTTCTTCTCCAAAACACCAAACACTGGTGTTATATGAAGTTACTATAGTAATAACCATGGTTACACTTTATTTTACAGTGTTTTTATCACTCATGTTACATGTAGTTTCTATAATAACTATGGTAACACTTTATTTTACAGTGTTTTTATTACTCGTGTTACATGTAGTTACGTACTATAGTAATAACTATGGTAAAACTTTATTTTACAGTTTCCTTGTTACACGTGTTACACGTAGTTACTGTAGCAATAACTATAAATTATGCCTAATTTCATGCAACTAACCCTAAACCAAAACCCTAATCCTAACCATAACAGTATAGTAAGTACATGTATTTAATTAATATTACTCAGTATTTAAATGTATAATTACACTGTAAATAAACAATTAAAATAAAGTGTAACCTCGTTTTCTTTTCTTTATCCAACTGGGCATATTTCTTGTGATCCACTTATTTATTTCTTTAGACTGTAATATATCAAGATTAATAAGATTTAATTTTTTTCAAGGCTATGAATGATTTGTCATTGTTTGAAATGAAATGGTGTGGTAGAGAGACATTATGTTCTGTCCATGAAGGGACATAGATTTTTGCTATTTGTTTGCAGTAAAGGAGTAGCCTATTTTATGGTAGTATTATGAATGGCAGTGTAAATAGTGGGTTTTTTATGGTGTTTGTATATGTAAATGGGTTTTTTTTATATAGATGTTTTTTCTTTCTCATCTTCATGTAGAATGATGTATTGCAATATTTTTTAATCGATTGTGATAAAAGGTGTTAAATTAAATTAAATTAAATTTATTTGCATTACAATTGTTTCAATGTTGCAAAAGCATTTCCAGTCATTATACATGTACATACATACATAAAAAAAAAAAAAAAATATATATATATATATATATATATATATATATATATATATATTAGGGCTGTCAAAAGATTAATCGTGATTAATCGCATCCAAAATAAAAGTTTGTTTTTAATAATATATGTGTGTGTACTGTGTATAATTAAATTTGTATATATAAATACACACACATGCATGTATATATTTAAGAAAAATGTGTTATTTATGTATAAAAAAATATATATTTATATATAATATAAACTATATAAATATATATACAGTATATGTATGCAAATATTTCTTAAATATATACATGCATGTGTGTGTATTTATATAAAATAATTATACACAGTACACACACATATATTATGTAAACACAAACTTTTATTTTGGATGCGATTAATCGCGATTAATCTTTTGACAGCCCTAATATATATATATTATATATATATATATATATATATATATATATATATATAGTCTATATATATATATATATATATATATAATTAAAATATATATATATACATATACATATATATATATATATATATATATATATATATATATGTATATATTATTTATTTATTTATTTATTTTTTATTAAAATGTTAAATTTCTCTCTCTCTGTCAGGCCGTGTGGTCCAGGTGTTTCCCCGTGTACGCTGAGGTGGGCCGGCTCCTCTCAGAGAACACTATCGGTGATGTGAGGATGGTGCAGGTGTATTTCGGCTTGCCTCTTCTGGACCGGACCCGCTCCACACAGAGGGATCAGGGTGGAGGAGCTCTGATGGACATCGGCATCTACTGTCTGCAGTTCGCTCTGATGGTGTTCAAGGGGGAAAAACCCCTGTCCATCCACGCCACAGGAGTCCTGCTGCCCTCGGGTACTCCTGATTCATTTTTAGTTCTTCGACTTCTGTCTTTGTCTTAAATATCTGAGATGTTCAGATGGTAGACGAACTGGTCATGATCTTTGCTTGATCTGTGTGTGTGTCAGGAGCGGACGAGTCGATGGTGGTGGTCCTGAAGTTCTCCGGGAACAGGATGGCTTTATGTGCATGTAATATCTCCTGTTTGCTCCCTAACACCGGCACCATCTGTGGAACCAAAGGAACCATCAGAGTGAGTGACTGAGAACACACACACACACACACACACACTGTGGCGCTTCATTTCACATCATTTTACAGGCACAATTCAAAGTGACTATTGCATTCAAGATATGCATCTAGTGCATGCATGCATTGGAGTCGAAGCCATGACCTTGGGGCCAGGGGCGAGGCAAGTGTTTTGCTAGTTT
This sequence comes from Squalius cephalus, assembly GCF_949319135.1. NCBI lineage: Eukaryota > Metazoa > Chordata > Actinopteri > Cypriniformes > Leuciscidae > Squalius > Squalius cephalus. Next base: position 1,904,855 of record NC_137127.1, on the reverse strand, counting down.
CAGCCTGACGCACTTATCATTTTCACATCCTGCGCCGCGTTGTTTAAATAGGAAAGCATTTGCGCCCATTTGTTCTCCCATGGGCTGCTGGTCTGAAAACCAGGTGTGTGTTCAGGCGCATTGTTGGCGTGTTGCTATTTTAGAGGAACTGAAATAGACTGAGCCATTGACCGGCTGAACCCTGGTCTAAAGTCAATGGCGCAGTATTGTTTTGTTATTTAAAGAGCGCGTTAGTAATGTGCGCCTATAGGCGGGTCCACAGCGTGCGTATACACTCTGCTTATTACACACACACTCTGCTTATTAAACACACAGGGACGCACAGCAGCACACAAACATGCCAAATATGAAAAATAAAAGATTACAATGTAAAAGATAAATGTGTGTACACTAAGGCCGTTTCTCAATATGCGTTCTTGTCTGTACTTGCGTTCTTGTGGACTTGTGAAACGTCATCAGTCGCTGCCCAAGTACCGTCCCAATACACAAGTTTGCATTTTGGCAGGAACGGTTAAAAATCCCGGAAGTGTTCTTGACACGCCCATTTTACCGAGGATGCATAGGTTGGTAACTTGTGTGAACTTGACGGCAGAAATATCCCAGCATTCATTTCGGCATTCGAAGAACGAGAGGTCAATACAGCAAGTCGTTTTTCTACAATTTCGTACGCTATTTCATCACTAAATTCACTTCTGAGAACATTTGATGCGAGAAATCAACTGTGTAGATTTCAAATATTGGCATTTTTCGAAAATGCGCTCAAACGTTTTCGGAAGTGAGAATCTCCAGCGTAGGTAGCTATTGTTATGAATATACATTACATAGTGTACAGTTGTAGAGTAATCCCCTGAGCTGAGGGTAGGCTTAGGCGATAAAGCCTGGCTGTTACCGTCAATAATTCTCGTTATGTTTGGGCACTGCAGACGGCGTCTGTGCGGGGGTGTTATTGCGCAATACCAGCAAGAACACATCGTCTCAAACTGTCAGCGGCGTTCTGTGTGCTCGTCACCTCGTGAGTTCATTCTTCCAAGAACAACTAGCAAGAGCATTCTTCCCAAGAACACAAGTCCGTTCTTTGCATTCTTGGTTTTGAGAAACACCCTAAGATATGGTGAATCCGGCTTGTGCCGTACATGGTCTGCTTAAAGGAGACATATCATGCTTTTAAATCGTTCCTTTTTACATATAAATCATACATTTGTAGTCTATATAAAGCGGAACTGCAATGCGTGGGTCTGAATTCCTCATTATTATAGCTCCACAAGCCCCTTTTCTACCCCTTTTCTGATGTGCGTCTGAGAGCAACTCGTTTTGGTGCGGTCTCTTTAAATGCAAATGAGACACTTCATACCCCGCCCCCTCTCCAGGATGCAGAGGTGACACTCGGTTCAACTCCACCCCGTTCGGCCATTTTTGTAGTTTGATAGCAGAGATACGATTATCTAGCGGCACAGAAACTTTTTATTCACTTGTTATTAACAAAATGTCAACAACGGAAGACTCGTCCAGCCAGCCTTACATGTTCGAGCCAGAGTCGGAGCCGGAGCGAGATGAAAATGAAGACGACGAACCTGCAGAAGAACGTCTTCATATGGATGTATCGCAATGGTGTGTTACTGTATTTACACATGAAACTTTGGTCTTCCGACCTTTTACCACCGTGTCGATTTATTTTGATTAATATGTGTGAGGGAGAGAGAGCAAGACAGCGTCTAGTTTGGAGACGGTGTCTTGTTTACACTTTCGCCTGGCTCCGAAGAGAGAGAGAGTGCGCGCGACCGGGTCTCTCTCTCTCTCTGCTCGTTCTTTCAGTTAAACATGCGCCCTGTCACAAGCGCAGCAGTTCATCTACATTAGACGGTGTAATGAAGCGTGTGGGTTACTACATCCAACAACCGATCATTTTAACTTACCCTCTCGTAACTTCTGCATCCTTTAGCTTGGACTACAAAATTGCAGCGAGAAATGAAAATGGCGGATTGCTGGAAGTGTTGGGCTGGAAGTCGATGTCCTTATTTGGCAGTTCCGCTGCAAATACTGTGACGTGATAGTTCAAAAAACGTCATAGAGAACAGAAAAATCGGAACAGGTTGAAAAATATGACCAAAACAGAATATAAAGATATCAACGAAGCACCTGAAGAGAATAATTTCAACTTTTCTGTACTTCTAAACACTCCAAATATACAACAAAATGCATTTAAGGGCTAAAAAAGTGGATTTAGCATGATATGTCCCCTTTAAGCTTTAATCTCACACACATACACACACAGCTTTAACCTCTTGCACGAGCAGATCCGTTTCCTCACTCCAGTTTTTCGCTTGCAAAATCCTCTGTGTAAATAGTGAATCCACTATGGTGCGGGCTTTTAAAGGGAATGGGAGATGAGATTGGTTCTGATTGGTTTATTGCATGTTACGCCCAAAACACACCCATTACTCATTAAGAGAACAGAGACAACCCTTTCAGACCATGCGCCGGGAGCACCGACCATTTTCCCGTCATTAAACTAGTCTCTGTGCGCTTTAAACCATGCGCTTATAACCTTAAAATAGGGCCCAGTGTCTGACTTGACAGAGAAAAGACCGTACAGTGTTTAATTAAGGGTGTGAATCTGCCATAATTGACATTTTTACAGAGAGAGAGGTGCCATATTTCACTTTTTATCTTCTGTTTGAGCCACAGTAATACTAAACCTGTGCTCTAGGTGGCGAATCCCATGCACTGCCCAACCACTCTAGAAGTGAACGGGAAGAAGACCGAGTTCCCTCTCCCTGAGCCCGCGTTGCCTCTGAACTTCGAGAACAGCACCGGACTGAGATACGAGGCAGAGGAAGTGAGACGCTGCCTCCAGAAAGGTAACACACACTTAAACACAAGATGTGACACACACTTAAACACAAGATGTGATGTAGGGGACAGCGGGGCACAACCTAACGCTATTCGACTTTCTCAGTTTGTGTAAACCTACTTTGGGTTCAGAGTATTTATTTTTTCCCTTATTAATTTCACACATCTAATACAATTATGTGGTTTTGTTTCATTAATACAGTGTTTACTTTTTTCTTGATTTACCCTGAAAGAATGGAAGTGAAATGTGACAACATGCCCCATAGGTGGGGTTCATTGTAACATGACCATATTACATTGATTTAAATGTTTTCTGATCTAATCAGAAAAAAATATATACAAGACAAACTAAAATATTTTCTCAATAAAATACAAGTTTTTCATATAAAATAATTGCATTTTTTAATAATTAAAAATAAACACATTTTTAAGTTTGACAACAAACACACCACAAAACACAGCTATAGTTCAAAACATAATAATAATTAATAATTTCTGAACATTGACTCTCAGTCTTTATTCACATTTTTCTCATGGTTTCTCTATAGAATTCATAAAAGTGTAGAATAGAATATCATAGTTCTAACAGGGGCTCATTGTAACGCAGTGTGACAACATGCCCCGCCGGACACCTGCGAGTGTCTTCTGCTGGTTAGATCAGCATTAAAAAACTAAATAATATCAGATTTGTCTCATTTTAACTTTTGATTATTTGAATTACTTCTATGTAAAGCACTTTGAATTACCATTGTGTATGTGCTATATAAATAAACTTGCCTTGCCTTACAAAGATTTCTACATTTTGGCACTATTTTTTCTCTATATAGGCTAGTGCTAGTATTAGTGTCGTCATGCTGGCATGTGTGGAGGCATTTAAAACAAGTGTGTTACAACTAACCCTGCGTTAGTTTATGCCTCTCATGAGTTGTGTGTGTCATGCATCTGTCCTGAGAGACTCTCATCTGTGTTTCAGGACTGAAGGAGAGCGTTAAAATGTCCCTGACAGACTCTGAGCTTCTAATTGGGATCATGGACGAGGCCCGGAGGCAGGTGGGCGTGGTCTATGAGCAGGACAGCCAATGACTGCCCTCCATTCATTGGTTGATCTGAGGCCTGATTGGACGGTGCTACTCAGGAAAAGATTACGTTTGAACATTTGTGTAATAAACAGTCATGTGTGTGTGTGTGTGTGTTGTAGTGGAGAAAATTGTGCACAATAAACATGACACTGTGGAATCTGTGGAATTTTTTCTTTAGTTCACCATGATAGTCAAACGAGTGATTCTGAAGGTGAATTTTAGTTTGTTATATCACAAATATAAAGCATGGACATATTTTATTGTGTCTCTGGAATATAATTTGGGTCTGAATGGGTTAAGATATCACGGGCAACAGTGTACCATAAAAATCGTTGTAGGCCTATATTGTGAACTGGTTCATATTGTGAACTCATGAACTCATTCTGGTTTACATAAAACTGGTTCACATAAAACTAAAATATAGTGGGCAATAAACAGTACACACTGCTCAATTCTGAAATAAAGAGTGTGTCACCATCTGCTGGTTCTTACAGTAGTGACTGGAGAAACGAAGCTTTCGAAACTCTGAATCAATTGAACCAATTCGTTCACAAAATGATTCACTGATTCGAAGCTCAACCTCGTGACCCTGCTGGACAAAACAGTGTAAATGCAAGGAAAACTCAGCCAGAAGATGCAAAAAACACCTTTTACAAACCAATTGCAAATGTTTTATTGACAGTGTGGTCTATTCAATACAATTAACTAATCATCTAATACCATTAAATATGAGGTGACTGCATAATATGTTATTTTATTCAATTGTAGGGCTTGTTTTATGCTGAGCTTGGTTAATCACGCCAATAAGAGACTATTAACTAAAACTCTAAAACACAAATTATTTATAAAATTTAAAAAGATAATCGCCCCCTAGCGGCGAACCATAGACATTTCGAAACGTTTCGAAACAGTTATGACGTAACGCCCACGTGACTTTAGTAGTGTGACACGCGCTTCACTGATTCGAAACAAATGTTTAGCAAATCTTTCTAAGCTTCACGAAGCGTGTTTCGAAAGCGCCCTATCTAACACACACACACACACACACACACAGAGAGAGAGGCCATCATGTCGATCAGGTGGGGAATCTGCAGCGCTGGGAAAATCAGTAATGACTTTACAGTGGCATTGAAGACTCTCCCGCCAGAACAACACCAGGTACAGACAAACACACCTGAGAAACTACTGAATATCTTCATTCAGCTCAGTGTCAAACTACAGGATAAACATACACACACACACACACACACACACTGCATGAAGGCGTTAACCGAGTTAAAAACTGACACTGACATGCATTGAGTGAGTCTCATCTATAATACACTTTTAATGATGCATTCCACAAACTTCTATATGATTTGCTGAGTGTAAACAAACCTCACATCTGAATCCGGAAACTTCCCTGTGCAGCGGAGAAACAGCGACACCGTCAACTGATACACTGTTGCATATGATATAATGTTTAATTATGCGCAAGGATAGATACATTCATTGTTGCATGCAATATATAATATAATGTTTAATTATGCACAAACATAGATACATTGTTGCATGCAATATATAATATAATGTTTAATTATGCACAAGGATAGATACATTGTTGCATGTAAAATAGTGTTTAATTATGCACTACAAGAATAACCGTATATATATACGTACTAATATTTAATAAAAATTGTAAATTAAAATCTAAAATAATGTACTTAAAACATGAAATCTGGTATTATTTATTATAATTGTAAGAATTATTTTAAAATGTCATTTTATTGCTGAATACAGGTGGTGGCTGTTGGTGCACGTGACCTGACGCATGCGCAGGAGTTTGCGCAGAAGCACGGCATCCCACGCGCATACGGCAGCTATGAAGAGCTGGCCAAAGATCCCGAGATCGGTGAGACAATATACTGATCTCAGAACAGCATCTGTGCAAAACTACCATCTGAATCTGTTCTCCTTTCACATAGTCAAAATCATCTCAAGGTTGAAAATATCTAGCTTCTATTTTGTTAAAAAAAAGAATTATACTCACTATAGTACTGCAAAATTTATGTATTTATATTAAAAAAACATTATAAATGTAATCAGTTATTATCTTAACACACTTACATTTAAATAATTATCTTGGTATGATTACTTTAATCGTCCCTTTTAAGGGAAATTTGTTTTGGGCATTAAATTTGAAGCTGTTTAACAAGATAAACACATCAGTAACAATCACACTGTCATGCCAAAAGAACAAAAGTAGTAGTATGGTAGGTTACTTGTAGTAGTAGTAGTAGTAGTAGTAGTAGTAGTATGGTATTATCAATATGGTAGTAACAGTATAGTAATAGTATTAGCAGTATGGTGGTGGTGGTGGTGGTGGTGGTAGTAGTAGTAGTATGGTAGTACTAAGAGTAGTGAAAGTGTAGAGATGATGTTCCAGATGTGTAGTGAGAGTGTAGAGATAGTGAGAGTGTAGAGATTACTGTATGTTCCAGATGTGTGAGAGTGTAGAGATGCTGATGTGTTCCAGATGTGTAGTGAGAGTGTAGAGATTACTGTATGTTCCAGATGTGTAGTGAGAGTGTAGAGATAGTGAGAGTGTAGAGATTACTGTATGTTCCAGATGTGTGAGAGTGTAGAGATGCTGATGTGTTCCAGATGTGTAGTGAGAGTGTAGAGATTACTGTATGTTCCAGATGTGTAGTGAGTATAGAGATGATGTTCCAGATGTGTAGTGAGTGTATAGATGCTGATGTGTTCCAGATGTGTTGAGTGTGTAGAGATGATATTCCAGATGTGTAGTGAGAGTGTAGAGATGATGTTCCAGATGTGTAGTGAGTGTAGAGATGCTGATGTGTTCCAGATGTGTAGTGAGAGTGTAGAGATTACTGTATGTTCCAGATGTGCAGTGAGTGTAGAGATGCTGATGTGTTCCAGATGTGCAGTGAGTGTAGAGATGCTGATGTGTTCCAGATGTGTAATGAGTGTAGAGATGCTGATGTGTTCCAGATGTGTAGTGAGAGTGTAGAGATGATGTTCCAGATGTGTGAGAGTGTAGAGATGCTAATGTGTTTCAGATGTGTTGAGTGTGTAGAGATGATATTCCAGATGTGTAGTGAGAGTGTAGAGATGATGTTCCAGATGTGTAGTGAGTGTAGAGATGCTGATGTGTTCCAGATGTCTAGTGAGAGTGTAGAGATGATGTTCCAGATGTGTGTGAGAGTGTAGAGATGCTGATGTGTTCCAGATGTGTAGTGAGAGTGTAGAGATGATGTTCCAGATGTGTAGTGAGTGTATAGATGCTGATGTGTTCCAGATGTGTTGAGTGTGTAGAGATGATATTCCAGATGTGTAGTGAGAGTGTAGAGATGATGTTCCAGATGTGTGTGAGTGTAGAGATGATGATGTGTTCCAGATGTGTTGTGTGTAGAGATGATGTTCCAGATGTGTAGTGAGTATAGAGATGATGTTCCAGATGTGTAGTGAGTGTAGAGATGATGTTCCAGATGTGTAGTGAGTATAGAGATGATGTTCCAGATGTGTAGTGAGAGTGTAGAGATGATGTTCCAGATGTGTAGTGAGTATAGAGATGATATTCCAGATGTGTAGTGAGAGAGTAGAGATGATGTTCCAAATGTGTAGTGAGAGTGTAGAGATGATATTCCAGATGTGTAGTGAGTGTAGAGATGATATTCCAGATGTGTAGTGAGAGAGTAGAGATGATGTTCCAGATGTGTAGTGAGTATAGAGATGATATTCCAGATGTGTAGTGAGTGTAGAGATGATGTTCCAGATGTGTAGTGAGAGAGTAGAGATGATGTTCCAGATGTGTAGTGAGTGTAGAGATGATATTCCAGATGTGTAGTGAGAATGTAGAGATGATGTTCCAGATGTGTTGAGTGTATAGATGCTGATGTGTTCCAGATGTGTTGTGAGTGTAGAGATTATGTTCCAGATGTGTAGTGAGTGTATAGATGCTGATGTGTTCCAGATGTGTAGTGAGTGTATAGATGCTGATGTGTTCCAGATGTGTAGTGAGTGTAGAGATGCTGATGTGTTCCAGATGTGTTGTGAGTGTAGAGATGATGTTCCAGATGTGTAGTGAGTGTAGAGATGCTGATGTGTTCCAGATATGTTGTGAGTGTAGAGATGATGTTCCAGATGTGCAGTGAGTGTATAGATGCTGATGTGTTCCAGATGTGTAATGTGTAGAGATGATGTTCCAGATGTGCAGTGAGTGTATAGAAGCTGATGTGTTCCAGATGTGCAGTGAGTGTAGAGATGCTGATGTGTTCCAGATGTGTAATGAGTGTATAGATGCTGATGTGTTCCAGATGTGCAGTGAGTGTAGAGATGCTGATGTGTTCCAGATGTGCAGTGAGTGTAGAGATGCTGATGTGTTCCAGATGTGTAATGAGTGTAGAGATGATGTTCCAGATGTGCAGTGAGTGTATAGATGCTGATGTGTTCCAGATGTGCAGTGAGTGTAGAGATGCTGATGTGTTCCAGATGTGTAATGAGTGTAGAGATGATGTTCCAGATGTGCAGTGAGTGTATAGATGCTGATGTGTTCCAGATGTGCAGTGAGTGTAGAGATGCTGATGTGTTCCAGATGTGTAATGAGTGTATAGATGCTGATGTGTTCCAGATGTGCAGTGAGTGTATAGATGTTGATGTGTTCCAGATGTGGTGTATGTGGGCACGATCCACCCTCATCATCTGTCGGTGGGCGTTCTCTTCATGAACTCTAAGAAGAACATCCTGTGTGAGAAACCGCTGGCCATGAACCTGAAGGAAGTTCGGGGACTGATCGCCACAGCGAAGAAGAACGACGTCTTCCTCATGGAGGTGAGCAGAGGGTTTGTTCAAATTAGGTTTTAAAAAAAAAGGTTTTAAGAGGAAAAACATAATATATATGAGAATATTTTTATGAAATTGAATACAGTGTGAAGACTCTCCCCTTTAATTGATCAGTATTACTAAGTTTGTGGAGACTGACTGGTTTAAGCATGATCACTTGTGTTGTGATTGATTTTACATAGTCATAATATTATATTTACAGACCACGAATTATGTCAGAGATTTGAATTGTATTATTAGTTATGTATTATTATTATTATTAGTATTTTTTTATTTAAGGATATTATGTGTTTGTTATCCTCAAGTTTATTTACCTATTTTGTATTTATTTATTTATTACTATTATTGTTATTATTATATATTTTTAGCGTTATTTAGCATTATTGCAGAAAAAAATAAATAACTTTGTAATTGTTTGAAGCTTATTATTAATGATTTGGAAAAGTTTACAAATAAATATATTTTAAAAAAGTAATACAATGACTAAAGAGATTAACATGCATTAACTTTATTAAACACATTTATTTAATGTTACTATTTTTTATTTTAAAATATGTAATATATAAATATGAATTATTTATTAGGTATAAATAATAAATTATGATGATAATAAAAAATATTAATTACTAATATACTGACACCCATAAAAGCAGACACACATTAATAATAATTATTAATAAATAATTAAAATATGTATTTTATGTGTTAATTATTGTACTTGTTTTGTGTTTGCATTGCATTCTGTACTGTACTGCAAACACAAAACATTTATTTATTAATATTATTAGTAATTATTATTAATGTGTGTCTGCTTTTATGGGTGTCAGTATGTCATATTTATTTATATGTTATATTTATACACCTGCAAATATTCCAATCAAATTTTATACCTGGTTCACACTGATGAAAAATAAGACGAGCTCCAGGCATTTGGACACATATTCATTTCATTTAGTTTTTAAAATTAATATTTAAATTGTTATTTATTACTAATTTTTTTATTATTATTATCATCATTTATTAGTTATAACTAATAAATTAATATTTATAGTATTATTTACTGTTATATGTATATATATATAAATATTTTTTTTTTTTTTTTTTTTAAATAGTAATAGTTTATTATTATCATCATTACTATTAATGATCCCCTGTGAATAACTGCTTGATGTGTTCTGCAGGCGGTCTGGACCCGCTTCTTCCCGGCCTCGGCTGAGATCCGCCGGCTGCTGTCCCGGGACGAGGTGGGCGAGGTGAAGCTGGTGCGAGCAGATTTCGGGTGGCCTCTCATGCATGTGTCCCGGGCCGTGGAGAAGGATCTGGGAGGAGGAGCGCTGATCGACATCGGCATCTATTGTCTGCAGTTTGTGCTCATGGTGTTCAGCGGAGAGAAACCGGAGCGCGTACAAGCAACGGGATTCTGTCTGGACACTGGTACTGAACTCAAGATATTACAGGCCAAACTGATGATGATGATGATGATGATGATTATTGACACTTGGATCATATTTGATGCATGATAATAATAATAATAATATATAACATATATATATACACTGCCGTCTCTTCTGCTCATCAGGGATGCATTTATTTGATTCAAAATACAAACAAATAAAAAACAGTAAAAATGTTGAAATATTATTCCAATGTAAATCATCTGTTTTCTATGTGAATATACAGTAAAGTGTAATTTATTCCTGTGATCAAAGCTGAATGTTCAGCATCATTACTCCAGTCTTCAGTGTCACATGATCCTTCAGAAATCACTCTAATATGATGATTTGATGATCAACAAACATTTATGATTATTATCAGATGCACTTTTATGATGGATAGATACACTTTTATGATGGATGGATGCACTTTTATCATGGATAGATGCACTTTTATAATGGATAGATACACTTTTATGATGGACAGATGCACTTTTATCCACAGGTGTAGATGAAGCGATGATCATCACACTGATGTTCTCAGGACACAGAATGGCCGTCTGTACCTGCACGATCTCCACTGAGCTTCCGAACGAAGCCGTCATCGTCGGGACCAAAGGCACCATCAAGGTCTGTTCTCGTTCCTGCTCATGTAGAACTCTCTCAACTGAGATCGTGCAAATATTTGATCATATATTACTGTAACTGCTGTCATATTCTGGCAAATGCAGCTTTTAAAGTCAAATTATTGTTGTACTGTTGAAACTAAATCACATACACCCAAACATCTCGTGTTCGTGATTCAGATTATTTACATTTAGATTCATTCGGCAGATGCTTTTATTCAAAGTGACTTTGACTGAATCTGATGCAGGCCTGCAGCGTACATTACTTTGTAATAATAATACTTTTTATTCATTTCTATAGCACCTTTCATGCATAAAATGAATATCAATGTGCTTTATAGGTCATAAAAACAACATTTAAAGCATTTAAAAAAAAAAAAATTATATATATATATATATACACACACACACACACACCTGTATTAACATAGTTGACAAGTATTAATACAATGACTAAAGAGACTTAAAATACATACAGTACATTTAATAAGCAAATGTATTATTTTTTTATTTAATAATATGTAATGTTTATTAAGGTAACAGAACAGTTCCATTTGTTAATATTAGGTAACTACATTAATAAACATGAAAAAATGCAATAAAAAACACTTTCAAAGCATTTATTAATGTTAATGTCAACATTTGCTAATACATTATTGCAATCAAAAGTTGTTTATGTTAATATTATTTAATGGATCTAAGCTGACATGAACTAACCATGAATAGTTATACTTGTGCTTAAGAAAGATTAATAAATACTGAAACAAATGTATTGCTTATTGTTAATTAATGCAATAACAACCATTAACTAACAGGACCTTATTGTAAAGTGTCGTGTAAAATTAATTTTTAAATTCACTTTAAAAAGATGTTTTCAAATGCTTGGAGCTTGTCTTGTGTATCATCATCAGTGTATTATTATATAAACCACACACAGATTTCTCCATTTCAAGTGAAGAATGCAGGATTCCCTGGGAATCAAACCCAGTACCTTTGGTTTATCAGTGGAACTACAGGAGTGATCCGTCTGTGAGTTTCAGATCTGCATCTTCTGTGTTATTTGTGTGTCTCAGATCCCGGCTCATATGTGGTGTCCGACGTCTCTGCTGGTGAACGGTGTGGAGACTCAGTATCCGCTGCCTGAGCCTGCTCTACCGCTGAACTTCATCAACAGCACAGGCATGCGTTACGAGGCAGAAGAGGTCCGGCACTGCTTGCTCAAAGGTCATCATGGCATGATAGGACTAATGTGAATGTGAATTGCTGGATTAAAGGGATAGTCCACACAAAAATGAAAATTAGCCCTTGATTTACTCAGCCTGAAGTCATCCTAGGTGTGTATGACTTTCTTCTTTCAGACGAACACAATCAGAGTTATGTTAAAAAATGGCCTGGCTCCCTTATGTCTTATGTTTGTTAGATAAAGTTTTAAATATGGATATTTTTATTACACAAACTCATCGCTATCACTTCAGAAGGCGTTTATTAACCAGCTGGAGCCTGTGGATGCGCTTTAATGATGGACAGATGCACTTTAATGATGAATAGATCCACTTTTATGATGGACAGATGCACTTTTATGATGGATAGATCCACTTTTATGATGGATAGATGCACTTTTATGATGGATAGATGCACTTTTATGACGGATAGATCCACTTTTATCATGGATAGATGCACTTATCATGGATAGATGCACTTTTATGATGAATAGATGCACTTTTATGATGGACAGATGCACTTTTATCATGGATAGATGCACTTTTATGATGAATAGATGCACTTTTATGATGGACAGATGCACTTTTATCATGATAGATGCACTTTTATCATGGATAGATGCACTTTTATGATTGACAGATGCACTTTTATGATGGACAGATGCACTTTTATCATGGACAGGTGCGCACTTTTATGATGGATAGATCCACTTTTATCATGGATAGATGCACTTTTATGATGAATAGATGCACTTTTATCATGGATAGATGCACTTTTATGATGAATAGATGCACTTTTATGATGGACAGATGCACTTTCATGATGGATAGATGCACTTTTATGATGGACAGATGCACTTTTATGATGGATAGATCCACTTTTATGATGGATAGATGCACTTTTATGATGGATAGATGCACTTTTATGACGGATAGATCCACTTTTATCATGGATAGATGCACTTTTATCATGGATAGATGCACTTTTATGATGGACAGATGCACTTTTATCATGGATAGATACACTTATGATGGAGAGATGCACTTTTATGATGGACAGATGCACTTTTATGATGGATAGATGCACTTTTATGATGAATAGATGCACTTTTATGATGGACAGATGCACTTTTATCATGATAGATGCACTTTTATGATGGACAGATGCACTTTTATGACGGATAGATCCACTTTTATCATGGATAGATGCACTTTTATCATGGATAGATGCACTTTTATGATGAATAGATGCACTTTTATGATGGACATGCACTTTTATCATGGATAGATGCACTTTTATGATGAATAGATGCACTTTTATGATGGACATGCACTTTTATCATGGATAGATGCACTTTTATGATGGATAGATGCACTTTTATCATGGATAGATGCACTTTTATGATGACAGATGCACTTTTATGATAGACAGATGCACTTTTATCATGGATAGATGCACTTTTATCATGGATAGATGCACTTTTATGATGGACAGATGCACTTTTATGATGGACAGATGCACTTTTATCATGGATAGATGCACTTTTATCATGGATAGATGCACTTTTATCATGGATAGATGCACTTTTATCATGGATAGATGCACTTTTATCATGGATAGATGCACTTTTATGATGGACAGATGCACTTTTATCATGGACGGGTGCGCACTTTTATGATGGATAGATCCACTTTTATGATGGATAGATGCACTTTTATGATGGACAGATGCACTTTTATGATGGATAGATGCTCTTTTATGATGGACAGATGCACTTTTATGATGGACAGATGCACTTTTATGATGGACAGATGCACTTTTATGATGGACAGATGCACTTTTATGATGGACAGATGCACTTTTATGATGGACAGATGCACTTTTATGGACTTCAAAACAGAAAGCCATTCACTGCCATTATAAAGTTTGGAAGAGATTTTAATATAACTGATTGTATTCGTCAGAAAGAAGAATGTCATATACACTAGGATGACTGGAGGGAGAGTAAATCATGGGCTAATTGTCATTTTTTGGTGAACTATCTGTTTAATGACCTTCAGCTCATAAAATCATGGACTCTGATGATCATGTATTGCAGGTTTGAAGGAGAGTTCCCTCATGTCTCACGCAGACTCTGCTCTGCTGATGGAGATCATGGATGAAGCCAGGAGACAGGTGGGCGTGGTCTACAGCCAGGACAGCCAATGAGCTGCCTCCGCCATCACTGCTCATTAAAATAGGTCTATAAAAGGTGTTGGGTGTTTTTTTTCATTGGTTCAACCACAAAATAAACTCAAACATGCTTTACTGTTGATATGTGTGTCTTTCTGGTTGCTCTTATCTGTGTAAGGTATATTAAGATGATTCAGTCAGATTTCTTGGTAACACTTAAGGTTAATTAGTTAACTACATTAATTAGCATGAACTAATAATGACCTGCACTTAAACAACATTTATTGATCTTTGTTAATGTTAATTTCAACATTTACTAATACTTCAGATATTGTTCACATTAATGCACTGTGAACTAACACGAACAAACAATGAATGACTATTTTTATTAACTAACATTAACAAAGATTAATAAATACTGTAACAAATGTATTACTCATGGTTATTTCATGTTAATACATTAATGTACCTTATTGTAAAGTTTCTCCACAATTTCTCCACAATAAGATAAAAACTGGCGACTTTCTCATGAGCAGAACTGTTTTATTTAGTATAGCACTTGTTTAATCAAACTATAAAGATTATAAATCATTCAAATTGCATTTTCTCCACGCAGCCAGTCTTGATAATTTTCATAGAGTTCAGTTCCTGTGGTGTTAATACAGTTCAGAGTTGTTTTTAAAGAAGAATTTTTGTACTTTGCCACTAGATGTTATGATGACCTCTTTATTACTGAACTTTGCGCTAACAAGGCTTTGTTTATATGGCTGGACAGACTTTTTTTTGTTAAGTAACCTTGAGCAGAAACACAAAGGCAGTATTCAACACAAGCGCAGTTCATTTGAGGAGAAGAACTGAGTTTTGACCTCATTTTCTGTCTAAACCCTTCAGTATATCACTATATTATTGAAAAGTGGGTTGCACTTCATTTTACAGTACGTTTGCTTACAGTGAACTTGTCTATGAAAGTACTGGGATATATAAGGTAACTACATGGGTTAAGATTAGGTTTAGGAGTAGGTTCACAGTTAGTACATTAACCATAAATACATACCGGTAGTATGTAAAATAGGACTGTAAAATTTTATTAAGAGAAAACATGCACCCAATTCTTTTTCTATAGGAGTCACCACATTTTATGTCTTATGTCTGTTACATAAAGTAGATTAATCTAAATATTGATCTTTAAAAGATACTGAAGTGTCAGACTAGCTTTGATAGTCCTATCGTGGCTGTTTATGCAACTGGCCCCATAAATCACTGACATGAAATAATAAAACCGTAGTCCGGACAAGTGCTCGTCTCCTTTATTAATTCAGTCTTGAGTAATACAACACTTCAGATGATACTATAGTTTACTCTTACAGTTATAAGTACATCTTGCACCCTAGCGACACAAAGCGGGTGGATCTAAACACACAGACACCCTCTCACACACACACACGCACACAGGAGCAGCAGAGAGAAAGGAAATGAACAGGAGAGATGGCTGGGAATGTGACCGTTGCTGCTCAATCAATACTCAATCTCTCGCTCATAATCGTTCTCTTACTCCACTCAAACACAACTGAAATGAGCTGGACATCCCAATGTCAACATTTCAAAAAAATATATACTGTAGCACATTGGGTGCCTCATCCCACATAAACTGGTCTCATGGTCTAGTGCAACACAGAATGTAACATCATTAGGAGTGTGAACACAGACATGGTGCAAATAAAGCGCACAGACAGAGACACTACAAAGAAAACAAACACAACTAGAGTTACGCGAGCCCTTCTCCACTCGGGAACCGTTATCAGGTTAGTTTGAGGTGTTTGTTCGCTCACGACCCGTCTCTGTGCTTCGCCAGGCATGCAGACAGACAAGCACACAGACAGCTCTGCTTTAATGAGAAACACAACGGTGGATAAACATGAGATTATGGTCGGCACGTGTGCCACAGACTGGAAAGGAAAAAAAAAAGTAAAGTGAGAACAACGTCTAAGTGATGATGATGGTCCACTGGCCTGTGTGGGAGGAGCCAGGCTTCTGTGATGACATCAGTCAGCGGTCTGAAAGCCTGCTGGGGAGGGTGGGGGGGCGGGGGGAAGTGATGTATGAACAGCAGAGGAGTGTGTTACGGTCCTGTGGTGCTTATGGCACCGGGACGACACGCATGGTGTTGGTGTAACCGGATCCTGGGCGCCAGCCGGTCAGGACGATCACGACATCACCGGTCTTGAAGAATCCACGAGCCTTTCCTGAGAGAGAACAGAGGGTTTGATGTGAACAACCGCCCGGGGTCACAGGTCAAAGGGTAATGGTAAAATATACTGGCTTTTTCTGACAAATTCCATGATTAATAATTTTTATTCTTTTAGCTTCATGCAAATACTTGTGCTTCCTTAGTAAACTATCATTTTATGGAATTTGTATTTCAAACAGCCAATAAAATCTTTTTCAGTGTAAAATGTAACTAAAGGTCCTTGCAAAAAAATAAAATAAAATAAATAAAAATGACACTTTAAATTGACTTGCATGAGAACAGTCTATGGCAATCAGTCTACAGAACATCTGCTGTATTTAAAGTGCAAAGATTCAGTGAAAAGGTTTTACTTGGGTTACTCTGATGCACAAAATATGTAGTTACTTGTCAAACGGTTATGGGTGTTTTTTTCAATGCATGATTTCGGCTGGATATTCTAATAAAGGCCTTTCACGAATATACCCATTTATTGTAGTCTGAATGAAAACAAAATAAACAAACAATGAAAAACGTACATGATGCACAAGAGCAGAGTTCAGATCTCTTGGCAGTGCTACTCTAACTGATCTACAAATACGGATTCATTGCTAAAACGTTATACACACAGTCAAAAAGACAGAACTGTGTGTGTATTTGCTCATTTACGCTCAATGACCGGTGGAAAAGAACTCAATGTGTCACTCACAGGCTGTGTAAGAGTGCGAAACCTGTGGGAATGAGTAAAAATATGCACAATCCCTACAACGAAATTCAGGCCCTGTAACAAACACTATTCAGCCGGAGCAAATGAGACGAGTGAGTGAGAGGAGGCGGGTGTGTGTCAGAGAGAGAGATTAAGTGCAGCTGGTATCAGTGTATTGACACTTCGGAAAATGAGTACTGGAAACATTTCAGATAATTCAGTATCAATATGCATTTTCTTTAAAAAAGTGTTGTGCAAGTGTTTGTGTTCGTAACAACCTGAGGGATCCTCATCTTTTAGTGTGATTTACTCCCTAACCATTTACAAGAGATTGATGACTAGTGTATTCAAATCGGTTTGGATGTTTTGTAGTATTTTTTTCAGCCTTTAGTAACATCTGTTTCTAGTGCAATTGTGTCTTACCAAGATCCATGGCAAAATTGACCCTGAGGTCCACATCCTCGGCCCACACATCATTAGAGGGATTGTTGTAGAGCACGGGGAAGATGCCGCGGTACAGATGAGCCTGCCGGGCCGTCTGCTCGTTACGGGTCACGGCTATAATTGGGGCACGTGGGCGGTACCGGGAGATCAGATGAGCAGACCTGGAATAGGAGACAGGAGTGTGTGTTAATGAAAGTTGGGAAAGAATGAAAAAACATAAAAATAAATCCTGAGGATTCCAGCAAACACTTCTCACTAAAGATCAGATGGTCAAGGACAGCTATGATGATTTACCTACACTGCACACTAGCACATACAGAGCTGACCCAGAGACATGTGACTCAATCAAATTAAGGTTAAATCCTACTCCATTCTGTTTGCTTTGCTCTTGCACAGTCCACACACACACACACACACACACAGGTCTCATTCACAGCCATTCAGGGGAAAGGGTCAGGGAATGAAGAATTTAAATCAATATAAAAAATAATATTAAAAATATATAAATAAATAGAAAAAAATTACACGTACATACACATACATATTTACTACAGTTTAATTTGGGGGCAGTACTTTTTTTTAAATAAATGTTTGTACTTTTATTCAGCAAAGACACATTAAACTGATCAAAAGCGTCAAAGACATCTATAATTCAACAAAACCATTTCAAATAAATGTTCTTTTGAACTTGATGAAAATACACTTTCCAAACTTACATGGTTGTAATTTAAGAATGATTTGGAACACAGCCCTAAGTTTGGTCTAGTTTTAATGAAGACGCTCTGCAGATTATTGCTGAAGTGAAAGCACTTCAAATGAAAGTTTGGAAAAGTTATGGAAGGTTAAATTTACTGTAAATCAAATGTACTGTACTAAATATTTATTATTTTACATAAAATAAAGAAAATACATTTGCAAAATATGTACGTACAAGTAAAAAAAAAAAAAAAAATAATAATAATAATAAAATAAAATAATAAAATAATAATAATAATAATAAATTGCAGATTTCGAATGATACCTAATTTATGAAGATTACTAAAATATGTGATATGAAAAAAGGCTTTTTTTTTTTTTTTTTTTTTAAAGAACGCCAATCATCCCGTTAGCAGGACGGTGATAGTTAATTAAACCGTTTTTTAATCAAAATTCCGTTCCTGAAAATCATAGCAATCAGCCGACCTCAGATAACCATAACTTTTGTTACTGACAAACAAAGAAAGAATCAAAAAACAGATTTGGAAAGGGCTTGAAACCATATATGAGAGAGGGGGGGGGGGGGGGGGGGGGTCCACATGCACTATATTCCAGCCCTTTGGTCTCACCTGTTGGATGCTGAACTCTCCCCTCTTACCTGCCGGTCTTGGTGAGCACGATAAGGGCGCTGGCGCGGCATTTGAAGGAGGACTCAACAGCGCCAACAGCTACAGCATCTGAAGGATCGCGTGTCATAAGAGTGGAGCGCCTCAGCTCCTCAAACAGCTGCCGGTGGAACGTGGCTGCCTCTGCCTCACGGGCAATCTGACAGCGCCACCCGGTGGAGGGAGGGGGAAGGGAGGGGTTATACACAACCATACCGTCAACCACTCAGACAGAGAGAAATACACCGAGACACACATGGACAAGAATGTTTATGCTAGTCCTGTACTGTTCCAAAGATCTCGGAACAGTCATTTAAATAATTATTTATTATTTTCTCATTTAAATAATTATTATAATTTAAATAAATTAGCATGATTAACCCTCTGGTGCTCTTCGCGTGTCGGTCAAATGACCGAAATTTGATTTTTATTTCAATGAAATGAATGTACTACATTTTAGTTCGATAATGTTTTTTGTTTAATATTTTTAGGGGATTTTATGGTACTAAATTATATTTACAATCCATTTATTCACTTTGAGTTTCCGACTTGAACTGTCGTGAATCTTGAATGCTTGAAACTTAAGTTTGATCTCTTTTCAAAGACGACACAGCAGATTATTGCTGAAGTGAAAAAGGTTTTGAAATGTGAACTTTAAAAAACACTTACAGAATTTAATGTTTATTGTTATAAATTTTTTTTGCAAAATACTATTTTAAATTTTTATATGAAATGCATATTTTTCAATTGAGAAAATCAAAGCCTAAACAAGTTGTGTTCAGAATTTGACCCTGATCTCTCAAAAAATTAGATTTTGATTTTTTTTTTAATGATTTTGTTTGGCTGCAGTACCAAAAGTTTCCACAAGGAGTACCAGACTTTCTTTCAGGACCATTTAACCAGTTCTGTCCAGGATGTTTTGTGTTTGTGTTCACCTTTACCAAGTTTCATACCGATAAAGAAAAAAATCTTTTAAAAAAATGAATAAAATAAAAATGTATCAGAGCACTAGAGGTTTAAATTGTTTTTTAAAGTGAATTCTGACTTGTAATTACAAAAGCTTATTTTTCGGATTATAGCGTTTCCTTGCAGATGGACATCATTAACATTGACAGTGTGCCATGTGTCTCTCTCATTTCTCTCTCTCTTCCAGTCCTCTACTGTCCCTGCTCTGCCTACTCCCTGACTGTGCCGAGCCGGTTTTCCACATCACTTCCACACTGCCGCCTACCTGCCAGACCCAGTGAGGACTATAAACGCAGAGGCCAGGATTTTAAAGGAGGCCTCCACAGCGCCAATGGCGATGGCCTCGGCGGGGTCGGTGGAGTGGCCCAAACAGCGGCGCAGGTCCTCAAACACCTGCCGATGAAACATGGCCGCCTCTGCCTCACGAGCGATCTGATGCAGCCAGCGCGTGATACGACAGCAGAGAGAGAGATACGCACATACATGAGACAAGAACAGAGGTGAGGAGAGTCAAGAGGAAGAAAATCAAAATGAATTGAGGGAGGAAAAAGAAGAGAAAGTAGAGAAAAGGAGGAAGGGAAATTAATGCAGGCGTTAGTTCAGAGGAAAAGGTTAGTACAAAAAACAAAATGAATATTAGAACACATCCACACTCTCTCAGTAAATTATTAAATGCAAATTAACATTACAGTGAAAACCACCACCAGTAAATCATGAATATTATTTGACATATGGACATATATAAAACAATGACTAGTAAAGTGTGAGGCTGTAACGGATTTGTGATGATAGCGTTAAAAGAAATCATGCAAAAGATCATATGACTTCAACATGCAAGTCAAAATGAAGAAGAAAGTTTGAGCACATGACAGGAAATCATGCTGGTTTTCAGAAAGCGTTGAACTCATTCCCAAAAGAACAAACCAGCTTCAAGAAAATATAATGTTTAAAGGTTGGTTAAAGACGAGGGACTTTAACTCCTGAAGTTGGAAATAATCACCAGCAGATTCAGGCCATATCTGTGATGACTGGGCAAACATGTGACTGCTAACGCAAACATGCACACCTCGAGCACAATGCAGAACGGTTAACAAGCTCATCAAGAACTGGCAGAGGGGAAAAGTGTCTTGTAAGAAGGCTGTTGTCTGTAACTGACCCTGACAACTGAGACAAGTGAAGGCAAAACACATGCGCATGAGAGAATGAAGGTAATGAAGGATGTTGTGATATTCAAGAAATATTATGGGTTAAAAACAAAATATACAGTGGGGTCTACATTTCTAAAGTACAGTGAAAATTTAGGTCTCAATTTATTTTTATTTTTTTTAAATTAATTTATATAATATTTCAGATTCTACATTATTTCTAGGTGATAAATCAAATGCAAGTAAATGAGTGACATTCACTTTGTAGAGACAAAAACCAAAACACAATTTTTGACAGTTCACTTAGTTATGATGATATGATTTGCAATAGAATAAAGTGCTTTAACAAAAAAAAAACAAGCTTCTAATTTCTGCTTTAAATGACCCACAGACCTCCACTGTAAGTGTATTATTGTAAACAATTCCTGTTGTT
Source organism: Squalius cephalus (assembly GCF_949319135.1). NCBI lineage: Eukaryota > Metazoa > Chordata > Actinopteri > Cypriniformes > Leuciscidae > Squalius > Squalius cephalus. The sequence continues at coordinate 1,883,350 of NC_137127.1, read as the reverse complement.
TTTACAAACAGAGACGGCATGCCACAAAATGCCGTTCATGATTTGTATTTAACCCGTAAAATTCCTTTGAAAATTCTTTTAATTAGTATTTTTAGATGAGTGAGTTACGCATTAATAAAATGTACGAGTCGGGTACTAAACCGTTTAGCTGTCTAACAGTGTTAATGTGCCTGTCAGTAGGGGGCGCTCTCACCATGTGTTGGGTGCGTACGGCCTCCAGAGGATAGTCTCCCTTCGCAGTCTCTCCACTCAGCATGATGCAGTCGGCACCATCCAGAACAGCGTTGGCCACATCACTGCCCTCGGCACGGGTGGGACGAGGCTTCTTGATCATGCTCTCCAACATCTAGAAACACACGAGACTTCAGTGGGCTTCAGAATACAGTGCCAGTAGTAATGGTTAGATATTAGGGGTGTCACAATACAAAGTATAGTTCACCCAAAATGAAAATAACTTTTTTTTTTTCCTCCTCAGAGTTTTAGTGTCATTAAACTACTATATAATGTATAATAATGCAATGGGGAATATTTGTTATTCTGGTGTCTCTATTGTCCTGTGCTTTGGGTTTCAGCGCCAAGTTCAAGACTATTCATTTACACCCACAATGTAATATCAAATTTAGCATGTTAATCAACAGGACATTTTTTGTTAACATCTTACCAAATGACTTGGAGTATCGCAATAATATCGTATCGTGATATGTATTGAATCGTGACATGAGGGCATCATTACACCCCTATTAGATATTTAGAGCTTGTTTTACAGATGCACACGTCATCATTAAACAGAAAACTTCACATTTATTTTACTGTAGCAATTAAACTGTAATATTGAGCCTATTTAAAGATCACAGAAGAGTTGCTGATTTTATAAATAATTAAATAATGTGAAAACTCATATCTAAAGTGGAAATTGTTCCAGGGCAATTCCACGCAAAACTGTCACATCCATAACGCCAGCACAATTGCCATTGTATTTAGTTGGCGTTATGGATGTGACAGTTTTGCGTGGAATTGCCCTCCAGAGGCAGAATATTGTCTAGAAAACACATGGATAATACAGGATTGTAGCTTAGCTGACCTGTGTGGCACAGATGATCGGCTTTCCTGCCTTGTTGCAGCGACCAATCATCATCTTCTGGGCCAGGAACACCTTTTCCGTGGGGATTTCAATTCCCAGATCACCACGAGCGACCATGATGCCGTCACTGGCCTCCATGATCTCATCAAACCTGGCAAAGAAAGGGGACACATTCAAATCCAAATCATTTTTCAATCACATATTGAAACATATAAAACAACTATTCATTACTAGAATGAGCTCACTGTTTCTGCCTTAAATTAATACATTTTTAGCTAACTGTGATTTTGTACATGTATATTTCTGAAATACATGGTTTCCTCTGATAACAGATCACTCTAAATTATAACGTGGACTCATGCATTGTCTGTAAAGCTGCTCTGAAACGACATGTATTGTGAAAAGCGCTGTACAAATAAATGTGAATTGAACATATAACATCTAGTACCACATGGTCAGCACACCTGGAGAAAAACGTTTAACCCACTCACTTGCGCACACCCTCGTGGTTCTCCAGCTTGCTGATGATCTTGATGTTCTTGCCCTTCTCTCCGAGCACCTTACGAACCTCATGCACATCAGCTGCCTTGCGAATAAAGGAGGCAAAGACCATGTCGACTCCCATCTCCACACCGAACAGCAGATCCTTGATGTCTTTGTCTGAAACGGCAGGAAGGTCGACTGCGGCCCCCGGCAGATTCACACCCTTCTTACTACCCAGAGTTCCTCCATTCTCAATTTCACAGATCAGATAGTCAGAGCCTGACAGAGAGAAGCATTAAACCACAGACTTATTAACTTGATACCTAACTTCAGCAACAGCAAAGTGGGTGAAATAAAAGATTTATCAATTCCTTTGATTACCATGTTTTCAATAATAATAAAAAATAGCCACAAATCTATAACTCACCGATTTCCTGGACCTGGAGAGAAATGAGTCCATCATCAATATAGACCTTACTGCCCACTTCCACCACCTTGGTGATGTTCTTGTAGTCCAGCCAGAGGTTATCCTCATCACAGTTCTCCATGAGAGAATCATCTAAGGTCACTTTGATCAAATTTCCCTTCTTCAGCTCAACCTCAGCCGTGCCACTCTGGGACAGACACATGCATATTTGCAATATTAAAACAAATTGCTAAGGGAAAAACATTCTTATGGTTTTAAATACTGAAATTTCTGTAGAACTATATGGTGTTTTATAACTATCTCTCTTATTATATGCACTAATAACAGCAGTATACGCTGATCTAGACCAGCGGCAGTAACAGTGGGACATCTTTGTTTCACCTTGCGTTGAACTGAAATGAGTAAACTCACCCCTTTAATGAGCCCGGTTCGGATTTCTGGCCCCTTGGTGTCCAGGGCGATGCCCACTGGCCTGTAGTGGATGCTGCCCGGCTCGAAACTGGCACAAGCTTGACGTACATTTTTAATAGTTTCTCCATGATACTGAAATAGAGAAGAAATCAACACTGTGCTTAACAAAACAAAGAAACACTGAATGTTGAGAAACTACTACAAACACATCATAAATGTCTCTAATGGAGATGTTCTTTGTGTAACAGCCGTCACGATTCGATACATATCACAATACTGAACTGGATATTATTTGATACTCCAAGACATATGATAAAGGATTAACAAAAAATATCCTGTTGATTAAAATGCTAAATTTGATATTACATTGTGTGTGTAAATGAAGAGTCTTGGACTTGGTGCTGAAACCCAAAGCACAGGACAATAGAGACACTAGAATAACTTGCTAATAAATATGCTTGCACTCTTTCACTGACTAGATATATTTAAAATAATGTGGGCCACTTTTTACTGGTGACAGACATTTGGCATCATCAGGACCCACAAATATTCCCCCAATGCATTATATATAGTAGCATAATGTAGTACTGACACTAAAACTCTGTAAACTTGAATTTCTCACACAGTAATTTTTATTTTGGGTGAACTACACATACTCACTGTCCACGATAAATATTGATGCATTTTTGTATTGCGATATATTGCGACATGATATATTGTTACACCCGCTGATGTTAAACAAGTGCACTTGATTGTCTCACAGCAATATAATTATCCAACAGCGCAGGTTACGTCATTACAACCTTCTATTTGAACACGCTCACACACACACACGCTACTAAGCAACGGTCAAGGCGTGTGCCTAGACGAGCAAAACTGGGTCACACACATACTCAAGCTGTGCACAAATGATTAGACATGCTTATGTGCATGTAATGTGTGATATGACATGATGCAAAGTTCATCTGTTAGAGTTTGATCTACTGATCACGCTTTAATAAACCAGGTTAGACGAGCACCTTTGATCCATGACGTTACATGTGTCATACAGCTGTAGAACTAATCACTTAATCTAGTCACTTTCACTTCAGTAGCTCCTGTACAGACAGCTCGACCTCTACACACACTCAAGGTCATTCATTCTGTTGGGCAAACAGGCCACCCTTAGGCATCTGGTGTGGACACACACGCTGTTTGTTTAAGAGTGTGAAATGTATGTATAATATGGCAGAATGTGTTTAACCCAAAGCCCACCATTAGCTAAGCCACATAGGAATATATGAGGGGCAAAACATCTATGTTCATAAAATGAGAACAGTGATTGTTAAACGTACACTTCCTTTCCTGGTACTAATTAAACATGTTTTTCATTTAACCTTGTATCTTTAGTTTCTGGAATAATGATTGGCTCAATGGATATTAACCTGAAGTAACCTTTCTGGAAAGGTCTGGCTCCAAACAGACCAGAACTGCTTGAGAAAATTCAAAGAATGAATTCAATTCATGACACACTTGTGACTATTATCCAGAAATCTGAGATGAATTTTTCTTGAAATTTGATGTCATAAGCTTGCAAAACTGCACAAGACATCGCAAAGCTCTTCTCATAGCCATCGGCTTCTGTATAAACTATTAGTGTGGAAGAGATGCTGTTGAGACATGATAAGCTCTCTGCTGGGAAGGCACAGATAAACTATTTATAATAGGCTCACTGTAGATTAGGTTACACACACACTTTCTTTCTCTGTGGCCTTTGACCCTGTACGTTTTTTTTTAAGCTGTGAACTACAGACGTTTTAGTATAATTTCTGGTAGAGAATGGCTTGCATCCATTGACTGCACAAATGATGTTGGACATATATATAGAGAGAGAGAGAGAGAGAGAGAGAGAGAGAGAGAGAGAGAGAGAGAGAGAGAGAGAGAGAGAGAGAGAGAGAGAGAGAGAGAGAGAGAGAGAGAGAGAGAGAGAGAGAGAGAGAGAGAGAGAGAGAGAGAGAGAGAGAGAGAGAGAGAGAGAGCACAAGAGTGTAAATAAATGATAAATAGTATGTACCTCATGTGAGCCATGAGAGAAGTTCATGCGAGCGATGTTCATGCCAGACTTGATCATCTCCTTCAGCATGTCCACAGAGCGGGAGGCCGGTCCTGTGGTCACATGACACACAATGAACAATCAATTCCTGCTTCCTGTGGACTTAGGCTATTTTAAACATCACTTAATAATATGCTTTTTTTTCCCCCTCCAACATCCTATGTCTGTTTCATTACATGAAAACAACCCAAGTCAGAACAATGACAGATGAGGGAGAGTTTGGTAAATCTGTTTCAACACAATTGCACTCATCAGACAGTTCAGGATTAATTAAACACTTAATTGACATAATCCACCAGAGCATTTGCAGAACTGTGATCACAGGAGCCTTTTGCAACTACCTTATATTTCTGCTTTCTTACAAAAGGAAATCAGAGCTGAATGTGCAGTGCGTCGTATCGATTATTTTAGTAATCGAGTACTCTACCGATTATTTCATTGATTAATCGGATAAAAAATGGTTGTAATAAAAATAGATCCAAGAACATGTGCACATCAAAACATGCAAACTCAGAGGGTTTAATCTTTTATTTTGAAATCGCGATGAACAACACTTCACATATTTAGAAACACGTATTCTTGTGTGATTTGCAAATGAGTTACGTTACAAATCTTGTGAAATGGCGCACACTGCGTTCCCAGATGAACGTTTAAGCAACCCAAACTCACAGCATGCACAGATGGAGTTGGAGAAACCCAAAACGTGCTCCGCGCATATAAATGATAACAGTGCAACTATGAAACACTGCATTCCCAAATGCACGTTATTGGAAACCTAAACTAACAGCCCATGCAGAGACTGAGTGTGTGTGGAGCAGCGTTTACTGTGGACGGAGCTGAGGTACTTATAACATGGAATCTGCACAGATGTAAATAAAGCGTTGTGCTTCTCTGTGGGGAAAATACAGCGCATATATTTAACTGAATCGCAGCCTTTCTGATTTCACAATAGCACTATGCTATATTATGATTGTAAATGGTTTTATATATATCGCGTAGCCTTAGAAAACAGTGTAATAATGCGGTTCATGGATTCTCGTCCGTGGAAAGTGCCACTTATAGTATTTTGCCGGTTACTTGATTATTTTCCAATTAAATCGAATACTCTACTTTAATCAAGGAATCGGGAAAGCCCTAGTGTGTATATGTGTCTGAGCATCCACTGACCGATAGTGCAGATGATTCCAGTGTTGCGGGCGATGGTGGGCTCAGAGTCGATGTCCAGCAAACACAAGTGCTCCAGGAAGGTGTCAGCCATGGCAGCATTGAGCTGCTGCGTCTGGATGAAGGCAGAACCCATATCTTGAGCTTTAGTGTGGGGCATCGTGGAAGAAGTGGGTAATATCCTACAGAGACACAGAGAGAGAGAGAGAGAAAGAGAGAGAGAGAGAGAGGAGAGAGAGAGAGAGAGAGACCAATGAAATGCCATCCACATGATGAATTGACTAATCAGATGTCTGGTGTGTCTGTGTTTAAGACTCCAAGTCTCATTCTCATGATGGACTGAACAGCTAGAGTAGAGACCACAAGTGATTTAAAACAAGAGTGCATCTTGAAGATAAACAGCAGACTGTAGTGTTAACCCTGATTTAAACTCAACAGCATAAACAGTGACAGGAACTAAAGCCATAAAAGTCAAATGCATTTTGCTGAGAATTTAGAGTCACAAAGTCAGCTAAATAGTTACCCTCACACTCCTCTGCAACACCGAACATGTCAGCTCAGCACCTCTGTGTGTGTGTGTGTTGAAAAGGAATGTTTACTTTCCATATTATGCAACAGACTCCAGCACTTAGAAACACTATTAACATATACAGTTAATATAACACATTCCTTCAGGTCAGGGTTCCTCAAATCCAGCCACTGTCCTGCAGAGTTTAGCTCAAACACACCTACCTGTCTCCTAGTAACTCTGAAGACTTTGATTAGCTTGTTCAAGTGTGTTTGATTAGGTCTGGATTTGAGGAACCCAGTTTTTAGGTCTCTCAATATCACCCAAATCTCATGATCAGAGCAGACCAGGGGCCGTATTCACAAAGCATTTTATCTTACCACTAGGAGTACTCCTAAATCGCACTAAAAGATTTTAGCTGGGAGTTTTCTCTTAAAAGTTATTCACAACGCCTTTCAGACCTACTCTTAGTAAATAAAAATGACAACTCCTAAACTAAGAGTGAGTCTTCGTTGCTATGGATGACGTCATTACTCATGCACGAGCTTGACTGAAGTGACCACCTTGATTGGCTGATGATTGTAACGCGGGAATGATTCCAAACCCCTCCCCTACGATGATGAGTGACAGGTGACAGGTCTGAGAATGCGTGCGCTACACAAGTAGTGCGAAGGACGGAAGATGATGAATAACTGAATAAATAGCCTAAATGAATAAAGAGTAAGGCAAAACAAATAGCCTAGTAGCCTAATGAAACATATGGATTGATGCAATATCTTTATTAATCTGTCACTATATGCCTCTGCCTACGTTTGCAAAGAGAAGAACATTTTAATTTGATTCACAATGAAACGTTACAATTAGTTTACATGAAATGAGTAGCCTAGTTTTGGTTGTTGTTGGTGGCGTTATTGCATCCCTAGTTATGCCTACAATGCAGAATTGTTCCCTCGCGATTGGAAGCTCCTGTAGCCGCCGCATACGCATTTCAAAACATCGCAGCGTGAAATGCCACAAAAAGCGGTTTGTGAAGGTCTTAGTGAGGTCTAGGGGTGTAACGGTACGTGTATTCGTACCGGACCGTTTCGGTACAGGGCTTTCGGTTCGGTGCACGTGTGTACCGAATGACTGAATGCAATATTTTGTGTGCGGAACATAGGTACATTTTCGTGTTTCCACACGAACATATTAAGTGGCGGAAGTCTCCGCGTTCAGCGCAAATCCCGTCCTGCAGCTGATTCTAAAGGTTTACCAGTTTTACCCGTCGTCACTGTAACCTAAACCAATGAAATCGACTGCAGGGCGAAAAAAAGCTTTTCCGCTCCGTGTGCGCCGCCGCACTCTCCGTTCCGCGCGCGCGCGTGTGTGTCTGCGCCATGGTCTGCGCGCTGCGCTCTCTGCTCAATGTTCGACTCCGTGTTTGCGCTGCGCGTTCTGCTCTGTCGTTAACGGCCCAAACACTCCAATCATGTACCGATCATGCACTGGAAAAGCAAAGTCCGCTCAAATAAGGTGAAATTTCTCCTTAGGTGAAGTTTGCTGAGCTGGTATAGTCATGCTGGCAACAATGGTAAAATGACCTGCTCTGATCACATGATCTGGTAATAATAGCTTTGTATGAATATATTTTATTTTGATAATTAGTAAAAAAAAGAGAAAAAATCTTAAATTGATTGTTGATTGATTATTGAAAAATAATAATACATTGATATATATGTTTAATATTATTTTAATATAGGGCTATTTTCTGTTCCTTTTTTCCCCGGTGTTTCATTTAATTAGGTGATTCTAAGTTTAATTATTGATGATTACAAGCTTGGAGGAATTGCAATTAATTACAGCAAATTGTGCAATTTTTTTCCCAGTCTTAATTTTTAAATATGAGCAGGCCTACAAGCTGGGATTGGTAATGCTGCACTGTAATCATAGTTATTTATTTATATTTTTCATTAAATTTATTATGTGATATTGATTTGAGACTGAGAGTATTTTATTTAGTGGAGAACTTTGCAGCAATATTTTATTTCTTATTCTTTTTTTTATTTTATATATATTTTATTATATTAAAAAGTGTTTAAAAAAGTGTAAACAAATTGTTAAAAAAGTTTATAGTAATAAACAACCTGCAGTTTAATGTTTGCATTTCTTTCCCTTACTGTACCGAAAATAAACCGAACCGTGACTTTAAAACCGAGGTACGTACCGAACCGTGATTTTTGTGTACCGTTACACCCCTAGTGAGGTCTCTCGACTTCTTTTAAGCTGTCCCAGGCTTAGGTGCTACTTTTAGGGCTAAAATGCTTCGTGAATTACTCTTAGTCAAAAAAATTTGGAGTCCTAAAGTTACGAGTGACACGCCCATTATTTTTAGGAGTTGCTCCTAAATTCGCCAGTTAGGAGCTACTTTTAGCCTTAAAATTCTTTGTGAATACGGCCCCAGAAGTGTAGAACATGACCTTCACATTCACAGCATATGGGCACTGCAGTCAAGTGGTTTAATCTTTGGTTTAAGGCTGGCAAGCAGACGGTTTCTGAACTTACACGTGCACCAGCGAACTGCATCAGTCTGTCTGAAAACAAGTTACAAGACTCAATGGTTCAGTGGTAAACACATATTGCTAATGCTTATGGTGGTGTTTGCAAATAAATACAATGGGAAAAGACAAGCGACCTGGGGTGACATGGAGGCAGTCAAACCCAGTGTGGAAATAACTTCTATAGGTTCAAATTAAGAAACTTAGGTTAAGACAAACTGAACATTCACCTGTTTTAATTAATATAATGGTTTAGCAATTTAATTTTACAATCCCCACACACACACACAACCCCAATGAGCTGGTCTTTGTGTGTTTGAGCTGACCTGGATTCTTTATCTTAATGCGGAGATTGCGTATGTTACTAAAGCTCAATTTGAAACTGAGGTAAGCCACCTCACACACCCTGAAGCGCAGAAAAGTCACGTGACATCCAGCCAATTACAGCCCTGTTGGCGCGCACACACAAAAATTCAAATGAGATGCATTTAATAATGCAGAAAGATGACAGATTATGCATTAAGAAGTCTCATGGGAGCTTGTTCTAGTCACATCATGACCAACGTATGGCACCAGGATGGGCTTGTCGAGGACTTTACTGCGCTTGCTAATAAAATAAAACCACACCACATTCCACTCTGATGACGTCATGGTGGGCTGATGTACGTGAGGAGTTTCACATCACCGCACACACACTCTTCATCACGTAGTAATGTGATGACTAAGACAGGCAGGGTGGAAAATCCAGGTCCTCGTGTAGCGCACCACACACACACATGCACTCAAAGTGAAGGGGGGAGGGGGGTTAATCCACTTCCTGATACTACAGGAAGTTATGCAAAAAAAATGTGGTTTGTGTAGCTTTTAAGATAGTAATGCTACTGGCATTTATCTGTAGTCATTGTATTGATTTCTATCATGCTATGTGGCTCATCAAACAATAGCCGTAGCATCTGATGCTAGCCAGGACACTGAAGGTCAGTGCTAGAATGTCACAGGAATATCTTGTATTTATAGGCCTGTTTTATAACCACATTCCCAGCTTTATCTCAAAAAATCCCAGCTATGAAAACACAGCCCGTCTCAAAGCCCAATGAACAGGAAGAATTTCACCTACAATGAATTCTAGAGTTCTGAACAAACTGCACAATATAAACACAACTGCAAAATTTATTTGTATAGCGCTTTTCATTATACACAGAGCAGTGTGATGATATAGCTTACATTCATCACACAGCCAAGTCTACCTATAGTATGTGTGTGTGTTCTGAATGTTTGGCACAGGTAAGAACCAGTCCTAAATCTATATATCCACAGCTGCATCGGGTCATATCTGTGCCTGGCCTCATCATCATCATCATCATCTTCATCATCATCATCATCATTTCAACAACAACAACATCCGTCACAGCCCTGATGCCGTCTAACTTTAGAGCATGTATTAATCCGCCTGCATCCAAACACACACACACACACACTCAGTCAGTCAGTCACACTGATCTTAAAGTCCCCCTGTAAACAATAATTATAACCCTTAAAACTCATCTTTGATCACCAAAATTACACATTCCAACTTTTTTCCTTGAAAAATTCTCATGCCTTAAAATATCTAGAATGATGCAAGTCTGTTCTCTTTATTCTATGATTCAGAAATATGACTAATAACTGACACCCTCGCCTCATTTATTATGCGCGGTTCTATGAATATGCAAATGAGCCATGCCTCCACTCACTCACTCAGCTCAGAGATCCACTGGTTGACGATCACACGTTGATCTGATTGGTTACAAGGTAGTTTGTGACGTCAGAAACACCAGCGATTTCAAAGCGTGTTTTTGAGACTGTCTTTGGTTCACTGCAGTTTTAAGGAGGAAATACTCAGCAATGCTGTCGACTTATGAATTTACACATGGTTTGTCTTAAAGCAGATTAAAAACACCACATAGACACATAAACAACATTACAAGCTCGAGTTTCACCACAGGGGGACTTTAATGACTATATATATTTTTTAAAAAGCGTATCTGTGCCTAACAAAGCCTAGTTACGTCACTAACCAGAAACAGCAGCCCTAAACCCACCTCCACCTGTAGGCCCTTCGGCTCAGGGAAACAAGGCCCCGTGTGTCTGTCAGAACCTTCCAGAGGAACCCCAGTGTGTGTGACCTTCTCTCCCCAAACGCAGCGCTGCAGAACGGGACGCCGGCCAGAATGAAGCAGCACGCATTGCACTGCTGAGGAGTTTGAGCACTAAATCCTCTTCCCTTAAGAGAGGATAAAACACGCAAGCCACACGCACACGCACTGTCCTGCACGAGCAGGCCTTTGCTAAGACTCCAGGCCCACATAAGTCGATACACACACACGCCGCTTCAGAGGTGGACCGGGCCACTGCGGGCAGTCAAGCCCACCTCAGTTACTGTAGATCACATTACAAACACTGGGCTAAAATGGGAACGGGATTCCATAAGGACTCTGGACTGGCTGGGATTGTACCAGTATGAAACGCAACAAGCTTGCAGTGGTGTGTGTAGAGGTCAGCAGGATTCATATCTACTCTAGTTCACATTTGCATGAAGCCAAACGGTGCTTTTTTACTGCAGCAAAGAGAGACTGAGGTGAGTCTGTTCTTATTCTATGATTCAGAAATATGACTAATAACTGTGCACTGGGACGGTGTGTGAAAGGCCGGTGTGTGTCACTGCAGAGCTGTGGGTGTGTTTTACTGGTATTCAGTCTCTTCTGCTGGTTTAGTGGAAGCTTTTGAAGTCCTAACACAACTAAATAGGACCTTACAGAAACAATTCCCATATTGCGTTGAGACACTCATTGCAGAACTGAAAACAGCTTCCCTGAAATGAATGGTGCAACGGTTTGATTAAGTAGATGTCGAAATGTATACAGTGCCAACGGCGTTTATAATAAACCTAATGTGCTGTCTGTTAATGCATACATGTTTTCAAGTTATGCATGCTTCAACATGGCTGAGCGTGAGCACAAATCAAGATTATAGATGTGCGACTCATAGGAAGACTCATTTACCGAACCGCATTTCAAAGAAATTCTACACGGGTAATAAAGTGATTTCACCCTGGTTCATAACGAAATTAATTACAGAAAATATATATAAACATTGTTCTTGAAATAGCCCATATGTTATGCATAAAACTAAATTAATTATGATGTTGGCTTGGCAAACTGCCCATTATAATAATCCTTTATTAAATTCACACTCAGATGACTACGTCAATTGAAATACAGGAACTGAGCCAATTTTACACTGCAAAGATGGCATAAGCGCTTCTGAACTGGCAAATAAGGTGTTTTTACACAGATTGTTGCTCATATGTAGCATACAGGAATTTACACAGCAATTTTCAACTGTATGCTTTGATATTAGCAGCTGTGGTGGGTCAGAACAGACATAATTATGCCGCATAATCATCATTTACATTCTTTACACAATTGAGCAAGCAAAGAAAAAAACTGTAAACTTGCTTTGGGAAATTTTAAGAGTTCTCCATTTAATTCTGAATGACGCACAAGCTTGAGTACAGGCCAGTTGAAATATAAATCCACCTAGAACAAAGAGAATCAGACTCCACTGATGTAAAATCTTAAAATCTAAAACAAGTGTTTGCAAGACAAACATAAAAACCTCAATTTCCTCCCTCGCAGAAACACGATACATAATTATCATCTATCATCAATGCACCCACGCAAGGAAAGCCAAGGACTGCGCTTCAGATCACCAGATGCCCGCAGGGGTGTGATTCTGTGCCGGTGTCATTCATTCACTACACACAATCAAGACGAGTCACTTAATGCATGCAGTGGTGCACGCCTTAATAAAGCAAATAGGGCCTGTGTATACCGAAAACAAACTGCGTACGCGTTCAGCGCCTCTCTAGAGATCAAGTTTAACCATCATCCTCATTCTGTGTGTTCACACAGGTGGGTTCTGGTCTAGTCATGGTGTGGCGGATGCGCTGTGGGTCACGTCCCGCCTCTGCGTCACATTCCCCCCAGCAGAGACTCCCGCACGAGGTGCGCCCACGCAACATTCGAATTCGAATTCATTCAAAAAAAATGAATGACGGTTGTTCAACTGCCAAAATTAAAATTACAGACGATAATGAATCTCTAGAGACGGTTAGCGTTAGTCAGCACTAAATCGCGGAAAACGCAGTGAAATATATGTGGTTATGGGTGGGAACGGAGAGAAAACTAACTTTTACCGGATTAATTACAAAAAAACAGCCTAGAAAACGATTTAAAACCCTTTACAAGGGTAGGTACGTACTACGCATTTACTGAAAAACGAATCTGTGCTATTTACTCGCCTATTTTAGACGAAAAACGTACCTAAAACCGTACACAATAAAGTGGCTACTGAAGAATTGAAGTATATGAGTATTATGATGTTGATTTTTGTAGGTGCTGCTGTGAAGACACTCACCTGCGTTTGCTGATGGTCGGCCGTGACTGATGCGCTCCTGATCGCGAGCTCAAGGTGATCCGTCAAGCCTACCGGGACTACTTCCGTCAAAGGCACGTGAGCCTGCGTGCGCGGAGGGATACTTATGACGTCGAACTATAAAAATGTCACTATAACTGTTTTTTTCCAGAAATATTTGACCATAACATTCCCGAGAAACATATCTAAACGTGTGTTTGCGTTTCCTCAATGAAACGAAGAGTCAATTAAGCTCTTAGATCTTTGTAAACAAACCCGAGCTTCCTGATGGCGGATTATGAAACGTGAAATGAGGGAAGTGGAATGATCCAATCAGAGCGCGAGACACGGCACGATGCAGGAGCACGAGGAGATCACGTGACGAAAGGATGCTGCTGCACTGTTAAACTACAAATCAATGACAACGACGTGCTTGTCAGGGATATTAAATACGTGTTTAAGTAATACAGTGGATGTATTGTCCATATAAATCTATTCGGTTGTTCATACATAGAGTACACAGAGCGATACTAATGCACTTCCGCGTTAATCCATCTAATGGTTGAGACTCGCGCAGCCGCACGTACGCCAGCATCAGACTTCATCTGTTAACTCTTTAATAAGCAAACACTGAGGACATTTTACCGCTATATGTCACGTATATAGATCACGTTTGTGAGCACAGCACTCTAAACAAACTATCATAACGAATTGACCATGTTTATATTACAAATACCACGAGTACCATGGTAGTACCTTGCTTTTTGGACATTTACCATGATAAAACCTTATTGTTTGGGCTTGTTCTATGGTGGTACTATGTTGTTAGCCATGTATACATGCCTGTTTTTTGAACGTGCACCATGGTAATACCATGTATTTTGTACTTGTACCATGGTAGCACTATGTTTTACCATGCATTTTGGTGCCATGATAACATGGTTCGTACAGTAAATATGGGAATTCATCAGTACCAAATCATTACCATCTGGTCATAAATGATGTTTTACCTTTTGATGCTATCATTTGTAGTTACTGGCACTAGCTAGGGACATACAGTGGTGGAATGTAAAACATATTAAGTGATGAATTATATAAATATATGAGTATACAGTATTTGAGGTATGATATGATATATAAATGTGATAGTTTGTTGAGTGCTCTGATGCATTAATGCCCAGCGCCCTCTAGTGTACATGTCCTATCACCAATGTCAGTGAGAACATCTCTCCTGTTTCAGCTCAGATATTCACAGGGTCCGGTCAGATAAAGACATATGAAACATCAGCATCACAGTGAGTATGAAGACAGATTCAAATGCACACTTGTATATATACATGTATATGTGTCTTTCCTGCTGCAAATAAAAAAAAATAAGTTTTCTGCATCTGCATTTTCAAATCTGCACTCTTTAATTCTGTGCATTAACCTGAAATGAGGGAACGAATATTACATTTACAAATAATCCAATGTTCTCAAAACCATATGCATTGGCCTTTCATCCTGTAATTGATTCTCTGAACTGGTTTTAAATGATCTAATTAAACCTCCTCGTACAGTGCATCTGCTGTGTGTGTGTTTGACTGCCACCGTAAGTGCATAACTCATTTACACTCTTACCTCAAAATTATTTTTGTGGTAATAATAGACAACAAGCATAGAGCTTATTTTATATTGAATTTGAAATATTCTGCTTTAAATCCTCACTAAAGACTTATTTTTTCTCTCTGGCTTTTTGGTTCAATGTAATTTTATGAATGTGTGTGTGTTCCTGTGTGTTTTTGTATTTTATTTTCTGAGGTGATTGGTCAGCAATGGCTGTTTTAAATGTGCTCTAGAAATAAAAGTGCCTTGCCTTGCTTTAGTAGGTACTTATTTTGAATACTAT
>NC_137127.1:1843307-1865807 GCF_949319135.1 Squalius cephalus | reverse complement strand
GCTGCTGCTGCTCCCGCTGCCCATGTTGACCTGCTCACCGACGGCTCTCGTCTCGCACTGACCGCTGGTGTGTGTCCTTGTGCCGCTCGCCCACATCCACAGGTGAGAGACAAACCCATCGGCCAATCCGGGGAAACCCTCACCTGTAAGCCACTGAAGTCTGCTTCAAATCCCGGCGTAAATCCCATTGATGCACTCTGGATTGGCTGTAAGTTGCAACAACGTACAACGTCTCAAACTGAGCCAGAACTCAGAGATGTTAATATATGATCCACAGTAACTTCCACGTCTCCCGTATGTCTCCTGAGATACACACACACACTGAATGTTTTAAAATCTTGCACATTTAATGATTTCTTGATGTTTTCTGTTCATTCACAAGTTCCACTGTAGTTTGTCACTGGCAGTGTTATTAATTTTATGTATTATTTCTATTATAAATATATAAAAATATAAAATATTATTAAGATATTATATTAATTATATTATTGATAAATATAAATAGAATTATTATAGAATAGAATTTTATATTTAAATACATATATTTTTGTTGTTATATTTTAGTTTTCATTTTAGTAATTTTTAATGTTCTTTTGTCATTTGGTTGCACTTTATTTTAAATGTAAGCATATTTAAACATTTAAATGCTGAGTAATAATAATTAACTACATGTAATTGCTATATGGTTAGGTTTGGTTTAGTTAGTTGCATGTAATTATGCATAATTTGTAGTTTTTACACCAGTAACTACATGTGTAATGAGGACGCTAACATAAAGAGTTGCCTGTCATTTTTATTATAATTTTTTTTATAATTGTATTTTTTCTATATAGCTTATTTTGGTATTAGTTTTATTAAGTTTAGTACTTAAACTATTTTAGTTAGTTTGCCATAGCAAATATTTGTATTTAATTTTTATATTTTCAGTTTCATTTTAATTTTAGTTTAAGGTTGAGTAATTTTTGTTATGTGCGTTTGTAATTTTTATTACTATAGGAATATATATATATATATATATTATATTTTAGTAAGTTTAGTACTTCAAATTCAATTAGTTTTTGCCAAAGCAAATATTTTTTGTATTTAAAAAAATATATAATATATATATTTTCAGTTTTAATTTTAATTTTAACTTTAACAAAAAATATTTCTATATAGCTAATTTCAGTTTTAGTTATATTAATTTGAATACTTTAACTATTTCAGTTACTTTCCAAATCAACATTTCTAATTTTCATTTTTCATCACGTTTTTCATCTAATATTTATATTTTACCAAAAAAAAAAAAAAAATTTTGAATAGTTTTAATTGTAGTTAAGGATAACGACACTGGTCATCACCAGGTGCACAGGAGTGAATCGTCACACTGAATTATGCTTGAAACATGATGCTGAAGATGTCCTCTACTAAACTAGCATTAATTTTAGAGCAGTTCTAAAATTGCCATTTGCTATTTTAAGTGTTTATGAATAATTAATGCAAGTGTCTTTTGTACAGGATGGCAGGATATGAGACAGAGCCGTGTCTCTACCAGAGACGTGAGTCATGCAGTCGAGGACATGTTGGATAATCTCTCTCTCTCTCTCTCTCTCCTCCTCTCTCTCTCTCTCTCTCTCTCTCTCTCTCTCTCTCTCCTCTCTCTCTCTCTCTCTCTCTCTCTCTCTCCCTCTCTCTCTCCCTCTCTCTCTCTCTCTCTCTCTCTTTCTCTCTCTCTCTCTCTCTCTCTCTCTGGAGGTCATTGTGTAAAGCGGGGCTCATAATGAGGTAAGCAGGGTAAACTCTGATTAGGATGGTAACGGTTAAGACCATCGTGCAGTCTAGAGGCGAGCTAATGTATAGATGAATGTATGCCATGATCTGCTCACGTTCCTTCAGTACACAATCATAAAAACAAAACACTGATATTATAGAGTCAGCTGACAGAAATAGAGCACTGCCATTGGCTGATGCACCATCACGATGCAGCCGCTGCTTTATTCCCTTTCGGTTTCTCACAATTCAAAGTACTTCATTCGGAGTAATTTACTTACAATATCGGCTAGGGGTGTAACAATATATCGTGTCACAATGTATCGCAATGCAATGTATCGTGTATAGTTCACCCAAAATAAAGATTAAATAAAAGTTTTTAGAGTTTTAGCTTTCCTGTAGCTCAAACAGTAGAGCGTTGGCGCTTGCAACGCCAAGGTCGTGGGTTCGATTCCCAGGGAAAGCAAGAACTGATAAGAATGTAAAATGTCTACCTTGAAATGCAATGTAAGTCGCTTTGGATAAAAGCATCTGCCAAATGCATAAATGTTAAATGTTAGTGTCAAAACTACATTAAACTACTATATATAATGTATAATAATGCAATGGGGGAATATTTATTACATTATTTTAAATATATCTAGTCAGTGAAAGAGTGCAAGTATATTCGTCTGAATTAATTCAGTATTTTCATCTTCAGAATCATGAATATTGTTATTCTGGTGTCTCTATTGTCCTGTGCTTTGGGTTTCAGCACCAAAGACTATTCATTTACACACACAATGTAATATCAAATTTTAAGGACATTTTTTGTTAACCTTTTATCATGTGTCTTGGAGTATCGCAATAATATTGTATCGTGAGTTCAGTATCGTGATATGTATCGAATCGTGAGATGAGGGGATCGCTACACCACTACTGTACATAGATATTACTGTAATATAAAACAGGGAATTCATCTGTTAAAAATGTTGAAACCCTAGATGAGGATCCCAGTTTTTGGGACACGTTCTTTTTATACCCCTAATATTGGCACAGCATCAACACGAAAGCAGTGTGCCAGTGGTGTAATAAAAATAATAATTACAATAGAATTAAAAGGATTAAAAGACATTTAAGAATTGCTCAGATCGTTCTTGTATTTGGTGGATTTGATCTTTTCCTGACAATCTAGGAAAATGTGGATTATGTTTCTCTCCCTCTCTCTCCCTCTCTCTCTCGTCAGCTGTAGGTCACATGACTTGCTCTGCTGGCTCTCACTGAGCATGCTCAGTTCACTGTGTTGTCAGGCAAAAAGAAGAGAGCACTGGAAGCAGAGATCTGCAATAGATAAACACACAGCCGGAGCGTCGAAATGGAGGATCGCTGCTAGTGCACAGTCACATTAGATGGTGTGTGCATCGGTTCATCTGCATCACGCCGTCGTGTTGGAGGAGAAGGAGCCGCCGGGCTCTGAAGGTGAAGGTAGGGATGGAGGGATGGATGGATGTGGGGGGGGGGGGGGGGATGCTGACCGGACCTCCGTCTGTGCTTTTTCCATCAAGAGCTGCATCGGTATGTGTTGGACTCCAGCAGGGCATTATGGGTGTGGGGGGTGGGGGGTGGGGGGTGTTTAAGGACACACTGGGGGATTTGTTCAGATGGATGGTGTCTGTGAAATTATTCAAGCAAATGTGATGATTATATCAGCCATAAATTGCATAAATGCATGGTCATTCCATCCAGTGCTTGTCCTGTAATCTACTGATCTCACATTTTCAGTTTTCAGAGAATTTTGGTTAAAAAAAAAAAAACAGGTATTTGTGTGCATCTTATTTTGTGGTCATTAAAAGCACTATATTAGTATTTGCATCAGCCATTAAAAATCATTTGATTACTTTCATGCAGGTTTGATACTGAGACGGGTCTGAGACGTGTGTTCCACCTCCACAATATTATAAAGATATAGATTGTGGCGGAGAGAGAAACTGACTCTCATATAAACAAAATGGCTGTTTTTCGAAGGGAAGAAAGGAAGGAGAAATTTCACAGACATTTGCAGATTAAACTGACGTGTGTTCGAATGTCACCGGTGCTGTTTTCCTCAAACTGTTGTTTCGTCTTGTAGTTTTCATCTTATACTTATACGCTTATATTTCTGCTTTCACGTGAACACACACAGGTGTGTTAGTTAGCTGTAGTTCAGGAAGAAATGTTCAGCGATGTACGTCATGAAAACATGCCGATTAAGATTTTTTGCTTTGAGACTTTGACGTGACAATTCATGATTTTCCATTCAAGAAAATGTAGTCATTACCGTAATGCATCCAGATGTTTTATGTGTAGTTTTATTATATATTTAATGTTGCTTAAATATAGTTATATGGTGTATTTGTCACAATGCAAAAAAATCTGTATTTCGTATAAATATATTAGTGCTGTAAAATCAATTAATCACATCAAAATATATGTGTATATTTATGATATATATGTATGTGTGTGTGTGTGTAACTACACGCAAACACACATACATAAATATATAGATATATATATATTATATTTGTGTATGTACATATGTATACACACACACACACACACATTATATTATATTATATTATATTATATAAACATACACAGACTTTTATGTTAGATGCAAATATATATATACATAAAATATATATATATATTTTTTTTTTTGTCTGGTGAGAAATATGAGCTGGACATGTTTATGACTGGTTTGTAGTTTTTGTTAGTATTTATCAGATATGACTTATGCAGAAGACTACTTGGGAAATTGCTTCTATAAATTTGTGCCCACACACACACACACACACACACTCACTCACTCACTCACTCACACGCACTCATACACACATACACACGCATACACACACACACACTCTCTCTCTCTCTCTCTCTCTCTCTCTCACACACACACACACACACACACACACACACACACACACACACACACACACACACACTCTCTCTCTCTCTCTCTCTCTCTCTCTCTCTCTCTCTCTCTCTCTCTCTCTCTCTCTCTCTCTCTCTCTCTCTCTCACACACACACACACACACACACACACACACAGAGACGCACGAATCAGTGACACCGACAGAGCGAGTTGTTGCTAGGATACACAGTGGCGAGATGGAGGAGAGGAGAACAGCGTTATTTTAAACGGCTTCGCTGAGGTAAACCAGAGAATGAGATCTCAGTTTCGGTATTGTCTACAGGACTGGACGGCTGTCCTCTACAGACACACAAATATGACGCCAGATTAGTTTCATTTGAGGGAAATGTCGCTGATGTTTGACTGTACAAAGGGTCACGGCGCTATAGGGCGTTTTGACCGGTTTCTGGGCTGTTGAAATAGGATTATGAATATGTTGTTGTTTGCATTGCTATGCGTTGGCTATATGTACTCTGGGGGATTTCTTCGATGTTTGTTATTGTCTAAAAAGAGTAAAAAGATTGTTAGAATAGACTACGTTTCAGTCTTACTACGTCATGCTTAATTAAGTGTGTTACTTGCCATTTCTGTGTAATTATTTGTAAAATTCTTTAGCAATTGCTGAGTTAAAATTGATTAGTAATTGATCAGAGTGTTTCCTACAGCATGTTTGATTCGGTGTGGCTCAGGTTTGACCTTCAGTGTCTGTCTGTGGGAGTTTTTCACCTGTTTATCGTCCAGCAGGTCAAATCAAATCAAATTTTATTTATAAAGCACATTTAAAATCAACCTTGGTTGGCCAAAGTGCTGTACATGAAAGAAAAACAGAAAAGGCAAAAAAATTATAGAAAAATTAAAATAAAATAAAAATGAAGACAAGAAATGCAGTAGAGCTACAAAGAATTGAAAGTGAAAATAATAGTCCAATAGTGACAGTGATGATTGACCCTGCAAACAGCTTTTCTTATTATTAGTACAGATATTTTGCATGTGATCTTTAGCATTTATTTTATCATCTCTTTTGAGATGCCTAAATCTATGGAAGCTTGTTTCCGCCACAGAATAAAAAAGAAAAAAAAGTAATTGTGACTTTTTATCTCACAATTCTGACTTTTTTTCCTCATAATTTTACATCTCGCAATTCTGACTTTTTCTCTCACAAAAGTCGCAATTGCGTGTTATAAAGTCAGAATTGTGAGATGTAAACTATTCATGTCTTTTTTCCCTTAGAATTGGACTTTATAGTTCACAATTGCAAGTTTATATCTCACAATTCTGAGAAAAGATCTCAGATGCGAGATATAAAAAAGATGCAAGATATAAACTCGCAGTTTCGAGAAAAATAAGCAGAATTGCGAGTTTATTTCTCGCAATTGTGAGTTTATATGTAGCAATTCTGACTTTATAACACAAATCTGAGAAAACAAGTCAGAATTGCGAGATGTAAACTCGCAATTGTGAGTTAAAAAGTCGCAATTATCTTTTAAAATGTTTTATTCTGTGGCGGAAACAAGCGTCCATGTAAATCTGCAGGTGCACAATGATTTTTCATTGCTCTCTGGTAACTGGTGACTGGATATTAAATGAAGAAAACCTAGTTTAGTGTTCTGTTCATGTTCCCTCATGCAGAAAGCGAACAGCTCATCTTTCTGCCTGTTGTTTTGCCGTTGGTGCTGAAATGGATCAGAAAAGCTTCGTCCTGTCAGAAACACGCCTGTGAACACCGGAGCCAATGGTGAGTGTTTGCCCTTCATTACACCATCAGACACGGCCTGTGTTTCCTCTGCTACACATGCAGGTCCATCAGCTGTGGAAGCTTGTGTCCGCCTCAGAATAAAACATTTTAAAAGATAACTGTGACTTTTTATCTCACAATTGTGAGATATAAAGTCAGAATTGTGAGATACGAAGTCAGAATTGTGTGATATAAAGTCAGAATTGTGAGATATAAAGTCAGAATTGAGATTTAAAGTCAGAATTGTGAGATATAAAGTCAGAATTGTGAGATATAAAGTCAGAATTGAGATTTAAAGTCAGAATTGTGAGATATAAAGTCAGAATTGTGAGATTTAAAGTCAGAATTGAGATTTAAAGTCAGAATTGCGAGATATAAAGTCATAATTGAGATATAAAGTCAGAATTGTGAGATATAAAGTCAGAATTGTGTGATATTAAGTCAGAATTGTGAGATATAAAGTCAGAATTGTGATATAAAGTCAGAATTGTGAGATATACTGTATGTAAAGTTAGAATTGTGAGAAATAAAGTCAGAATTGCGTGATATAAAGTCAGAATTGTGAGATATAAAGTCAGAATTGCGTGATATAAAGTCAGAATTGTGAGATATAAAGTCAGAATTGTGAGATATAAAGTCAGAATTGCGTGATATAAAGTCAGAATTGTGAGATATAAAGTCAGAATTGCGTGATATAAAGTCAGAATTGTGAGATATAAAGTCAGAATTGTGAGATATAAAGTCAGAATTGCGTGATATAAAGTCAGAATTGTGAGATATAAAGTCAGAATTGTGAGATATAAAGTCAGAATTGAGATATAAAGTCAGAATTGTCAGAATTGTGAGATATAAAGTCAGAATTGAGATATAAAGTCAGAATTGTGAGATATAAAGTCAGAATTGTCAGAATTGTGAGATATAAAGTCAGAATTGAGATATAAAGTCAGAATTGTGAGATATAAAGTCAGAATTGAGATATAAAGTCAGAATTGTGAGATATAAAGTCAGAATTGTGAGATATAAAGTCAGAATTGAGATATAAAGTCAGAATTGTGAGATATAAAGTCAGAATTGTCAGAATTGTGAGATATAAAGTCAGAATTGAGATATAAAGTCAGAATTGTGAGATATAAAGTCAGAATTGTCAGAATTGTGAGATATAAAGTCAGAATTGTCAGAATTGTGAGATATAAAGTCAGAATTGTGAGATATAAAGTCAGAATTGTGAGATATAAAGTCAGAATTGTGTGATATAAAGTCAGAATTGTAAGATATAAAGTCAGAATTGCGAGATATAAAGTCAGAATTGCGAGATATAAAGTCAGAATTGTGAGATATAAAGTCAGAATTAAAGTCAGAATTGCGTGATATAAAGTCAGAATTGAGATATAAAGTCAGAATTGTGAGATATAAAGTCAGAATTGAGATATAAAGTCAGAATTGTGAGATATAAAGTCAGAATTGAGATTTAAAGTCAGAATTGCGTGATATAAAGTCAGAATTGTGAGATATAAAGTCAGAATTGAGATATAAAGTCAGAATTGTGAGATATAAAGTCAGAATTGTGAGATATACTGTATGTAAAGTCAGAATTGTGAGATATAAAGTCAGAATTGTGAGATATAAAGTCAGAATTGAGATATAAAGTCAGAATTGTGAGATATAAAGTCAGAATTGTGTGATATTAAGTCAGAATTGTGAGATATAAAGTCAGAATTGTGATATAAAGTCAGAATTGTGAGATATAAAGTCAGAATTGAGATTTAAAGTCAGAATTGTGAGATATAAAGTCAGAATTGAGATTTAAAGTCAGAATTGCGTGATATAAAGTCAGAATTGTGAGATATAAAGTCAGAATTGTGAGATATAAAGTCAGAATTGTGAGATATAAAGTCAGAATTGTGTGATATTAAGTCAGAATTGTGAGATATAAAGTCAGAATTGTGAGATATAAAGTCAGAATTGTGAGATATACTGTATGTAAAGTCAGAATTGTGAGATATAAAGTCAGAATTGTGAGATATAAAGTCAGAATTGAGATATAAAGTCAGAATTGTGAGATATAAAGTCAGAATTGTGTGATATTAAGTCAGAATTGTGAGATATAAAGTCAGAATTGTGAGATATAAAGTCAGAATTGTGAGATATACTGTATGTAAAGTCAGAATTGTGAGATATAAAGTCAGAATTGTGAGATATAAAGTCAGAATTGAGATATAAAGTCAGAATTGTGAGATATAAAGTCAGAATTGTGTGATATTAAGTCAGAATTGTGAGATATAAAGTCAGAATTGTGATATAAAGTCAGAATTGTGAGATATAAAGTCAGAATTGAGATTTAAAGTCAGAATTGTGAGATATAAAGTCAGAATTGAGATTTAAAGTCAGAATTGCGTGATATAAAGTCAGAATTGTGAGATATAAAGTCAGAATTGTGAGATATAAAGTCAGAATTGTGAGATATAAAGTCAGAATTGTGTGATATTAAGTCAGAATTGTGAGATATAAAGTCAGAATTGTGAGATATAAAGTCAGAATTGTGAGATATAAAGTCAGAATTGAGATATAAAGTCAGAATTGTGAGATATAAAGTCAGAATTGTGAGATATAAAGTCAGAATTGAGATATAAAGTCAGAATTGTGAGATATAAAGTCAGAATTGTGTGATATTAAGTCAGAATTGTGAGATATAAAGTCAGAATTGTGATATTAAGTCAGAATTGTGAGATATAAAGTCAGAATTGTGATATAAAGTCAGAATTGTGAGAAATAAAGTCAGATTTGTGAGATATAAAGTCAGAATTGTGTGATATAAAGTCAGAATTGTGTGATATTAAGTCAGAATTGTGAGATATAAAGTCAGAATTGTGAGATATAAAGTCAGAATTGTGTGATATTAAGTCAGAATTGTGAGATATAAAGTCAGAATTGTGATATAAAGTCAGAATTGTGAGATATAAAGTCAGAATTGAGATATAAAGTCAGAATTGTGAGATATAAAGTCAGAATTGCGAGATATAAAGTCAGAATTGAGATATAAAGTCAGAATTGTCAGAATTGTGAGATATAAAGTCAGAATTGTGTGATATAAAGTCAGAATTGTGAGATATAAAGTCAGAATTGTGAGATATAAAGTCAGAATTGTCAGAATTGTGAGATATAAAGTCAGAATTGTCAGAATTGTGAGATATAAAGTCATAATTGTGAGATATAATAAAGTCAGAATTGCGTGATATAAAGTCAGAATTGTGAGATATAAAGTCAGAATTGTCAGAATTGTGAGATATAAAGTCATAATTGTGAGATATAAAGTCAGAATTGAGATATAAAGTCAGAATTGTGAGATATAAAGTCAGAATTGTGAGATATAAAGTCATAATTGTGAGATATAAAGTCATAATTGAGATATAAAGTCATAATTGTGAGATATAAAGTCATAACTGTGAGATATAAAGTCATAATTGAGATATAAAGTCATAATTGTGAGATATAAAGTCATAATTGTGAGATATAAAGTCAGAATTGAGATATAAAGTCAGAATTGTGAGATATAAAGTCATAATTGTGAGATATAAAGTCATAATTGTGAGATATAAAGTCAGAATTGAGATATAAAGTCAGAATTGTGAGATATAAAGTCAGAATTGAGATATAAAGTCAGAATTGTCAGATATAAAAGTTGCAATAATTTTTTTTATTTTTTATTCTGTGGCGTAAACAAGCTTCCATAATGAACTGATGTCAGATGACACTGAACTCTTGATTTGACCTTTCGCTAAGCTCCGCCCCCTGGGTCACTGTTGCTCACCTAGACAAGCAAACAAAACATCCCATAGGAGTCCACTGGAATTTGCTATTCGATTTGCAGTTAAATGTGCTCATGAATTGGGAAAATCTGATTGGCTATTATTCTAATTCATGTACATGAGCTGGAATAAATTGTGACATTGTAAAGATCTTTATCTGGTGCTTTTCTGTAAACAACCCCAAACTTAAATCCATTTAGTTTATTTCCGTGTATTGATTTGGATGTATAATTGTATTGAGTTTCTTTCTATTTTATCTATTTAATAATAATAATATATATTTTATTCATAATCAAATATATTAATTTGTTAATGTTTACAAAATATTACAAAAAAACAGTTGAAAATACTTTCTTTGTACTTTTGTCAGTTAAATAAAGGTTAGAGAGAATTAACAAATCACAGATTCTTGATTTTATTGCATTTTACAAAATGTCCCAACTTTTTCCTGGAATTGGTGTTTTAAAAATGACAAAAATCAATTATCAAAATGACTAAAACTTTAACTAAAATGAAAATGTAAATATAAAAATAAAAGCTAATTTAAAACAATATAATAATGCTAAACTTAGCGTGTGTGTTTGCGCTTCCCTCAGGATATTAAAGGCCAGTGCTGGACGGATGAAGAATCGGATGGAGAGAATGAACCGGAGCAGTTCCTGTACGGTATTCAGGTAAAACACAGTTTCCTCACGTCACGTTCTGTTTTCTTGACTTAATGATATATGACTCGTTTAAGCCTTTATCATAAAGCAGGAAAAGTCTTGTCTTTAGTGGCTTTATCTTCATGTGAAAAATAATAAATTAGAAATATTTCCAACTGGGTTTAAATGAGCATCGCAAATCAAACCAAAATTTTTGGATCAGAAACAAAAGTTTTCTATTTCAGAGAAATATTGTTCTTTTAAACTTTCTACTCATCAAAGAATCCTGAAATAAGAATGTAAATAACTGTTTTCAACATTGATAATAATCATAAATGTTTATTGAGCATCAAATCCTCATATTAGAGTGATTTGTGAAGGATCATGTGACACTGAAGACTGGAGTAATGATGCTGAAAATTCATCTTTGATCACAGGAATAAATTACACTTTACTGTATATTCACATAGAAAACAGAGGATTTACACTGCAAAAATATTTCACAATATTACTGTTTTTTTTGTATTTTTAATCAAATAAATGCAGCATTGGTGAGCAGAGAGATTATTTTAAAAACATTAAAAATCTTACCGATCCAAATCTTTTGAACGGCAGTGTGTGTGTGTGTGTCCCTTGTACTGAAAGTGAAGTAAAGAAGCAGTTTGATGTGTAATACCACTGTGCACCTGTAGGGGAGCTGTGCAGCCGACCTGTACCGCCACCCGCAGCTCGACGCGGATATCGAGGCCGTGAAAGACATTTACACGGATGGCGCTGTGTCCGTCAGGTAAGGGGAACTCACACCTGATTCACATCTGAGCATTCACACCTGGGGCCGTATTCACAAAGAATTTTAAGGCTAAAAGTAGCTCCTAACTGGCGAATTTAGGAGCAACTCCTAAAAATAATGGGCGTGTCACTCGTAACTTTAGGACTCCTAATTTTTTTGACTAAGAGTAATTCACGAAGCATTTTATCCCTAAAAGTAGCACCTAAGCCTGGGACAGCTTAAAAGAAGTCGAGAGGACTCCTAACTCACTAAGACCTTTACAAACCGCTTTTTGTGGCATTTCACGTTGCGATGTTTTGAAATGCGTATGCGGCGCTACAGGAGCTTCCAATCGCGAGGGAACAATTCTGCATTGTCGGCATAACTAGGGATGCAATAACGCCACCAACAACAACCAAAACTAGGCTACTCATTGCATGTAAACTCATTGTAACGTTTCATTGTGAATCAAATTAAAATGTTCTTCTCTTTGCAAACGTAGGCAGAGGCATATAGTGACAAATTAATTCAATAATGTTGCAAAGATATTGCATCAATCCATATGTTTCATTAGGCTACTAGGCTATTTGTTTAGCCTTACTCTTTATTCATTTAGGCTATTTATTCAGTTATTCATCATCTTCCGTCCTTCGCACTACTTGTGTAGCGCACGCATTCTCAGACCTGTCACCTGTCACTCATCATCGTAGGGGAGGGGTTTGGAATCATTCCCGCGTTACAATCATCAGCCAATCAAGGTGGTCACTTCAGTCAAGCTCGTGCATGAGTAATGACGTCATCCATAGCAACGAAGACTCACTCTTAGTTTAGGAGTTGTCATTTTTCTTTACTAAGAGTAGGTATGAAAGGCGTTGTGAATAACTTTTAAGAGAAAACTCCTAGCTAAAATCTTTTAGTGCGATTTAGAAGTACTCCTAGTGGTAAGATAAAATGCTTTGTGAATACGGCCCCAGATTCACATTCATTCTGAGTGTGTTGTAGGGGCACAAGTTGATCCGTGATCCGTACGGCCCACGGTTCGGCACGCGTATGATTCGCGGATTAACTGCTAAATTTAGCCATCATAGAGTGTAAGTTTATCATTTCGACGTGTTTTGTCTTGCCAGTTTACACACTCAAACTATTTTAAACGCGTAAGAAGAGGCTAAAATCAGGACTTGCACGTTTATCTGTGCGCAAAGCCACACACACACCCGAAGCACGCACGTGGAGAGAGAGAGAGATAGAGAGAGAGAGAGAGAGAGAGAGAGAGAGAGAGATAGCGCTCGAATACCGAATTGATTCCTCTTTCGTGTTTTATTGCCCTTGAACAGACACACACACACAAAATGATGTCTAAATGCCCGTCTCAGCAAGTTTTCTCTCGGTTATGTCATGAATAAAGAGTTGAGAAAGAAACCGGATGTTTGTCAGTTTCTTCGCTCTTAAAGTGACGGCAGCCTAATATTCCTGCTGTCGTCTGTGTCATTAATGTTAATAAATCAACAAAATACAGCTTTAACAAAGATGAACCTATATTTAATTTCTACAGTGAACAAATAGTGTTATTTTACTTTTAGGATTAATTATTCATTTCTGTACCTGAACACTACTGTTAGACTTTGTTGTTTAGTATTCATCTCTGCTTGTAATTTGTGTATTTCTTCTATTTTATTACAGACTCTTCACTTTTCTCTAATAATATTTGAACTTTATCGGCTAGTAATTTTTGCTGTGGTATCGAAGTAATAAATGAAAAGCAAAGTTACATTTACAAGTTACATAAATATATATATATATATATATTTAGGGCTGTCAAACGATTAATCGCGATTAATCGCATCCAAAATAAAAGTTTGTGTTTACATAATATATATGTGTGTATGGAGTATAATTATTTTCTATATATAAATACACACACATGCATATATATTTAAGAAAAATTTGTTATTTATAGATAAAATATTTATATATAATATAAATTATATATAATATAAATATATATACACAGTATATACATGCAAATATTTCTTAAATATATACATGCATGTGTGTGTATTTATATATAGAAAATAATTATACACCGTACACACACACATATATTATGTAAAAACAAACTTTTATTTTGGATGCGATTAATCGCGATTAATCGTTTGACAGCCCTAATATATATATATAAAAAAAAAAAATTGGGGGTTATTTTTTTGCTGATTCGAAAAATGATCCGGGATCCGTCGTTCAAAAACCGTAAATGATCCGAACCCTCATTTACGTCATTTTACATCATTTACGTCATTTACGGTGAGTTTTGTGATCCGCTGCACCACTAGTGTGTTGCTCTTCCCACAGGGAGTACGGCACGATTGACGATGTGGACATCGACCTGCAAATCAACATCAGCTTCTTGGATGTGAGAACACACACTTTTCCCACACAACCTGCTCAACTTTACAAACCGATCTTGTGATGGGAATAAAATGATTTGTGTGTTTGCAGGAGGAGGTGGCGACCGCGTGGAAGGTGATCCGAACGGAGCCCATTGTCTTACGCCTTCGTTTCTCTCTCTCACAGTACCTGGATGGACCAGGTAAGAAACGTGCACTTCTGTGCATGTGTGTGTGTGTGTGTGTGTTTGAGACCGTACTTACATGACAGACATGTTCGATTGACTCCCGCAGAGCCGTCCGTGGAGGTGTTCCAGCCGTCTAATAAAGAGGGATTCAGTTTGGGCCTTCAACTAAAGAAGTAAGTCAAGACTGACTACGTTCGCATGTGCACCAATAATATGATGATTCCCAATAATCAGAATAAGTTGTTTCCCCCTTTAAATGCAATTTGCATTATTCTGACTATTCTCTAAGAATTGTGATTATTTTTACCACCATTATTCACACACCGCAATGCACAGCACTAATGATGCACACAGATTTGTTCACCACTAAAATGTCTCTATTTTACCATCTTTAACCATCACTAGGCTATACTGCATTATATTCATGTTGAATTCATTATATTCATTACACTCAGTTTCTTCATCACCCCAGAAATGCTCGTTGCACACTTTGTTTAGAGTGAATAGATGCGATTGAAGTGTTTACATGCCTCTTTATTGCGATTGAAATCAGCATACACCATGTTTTATTATGATTATGGTTGCTATGATTATGAGCTAAATTGCATCAATTTAATCGAAGTATTGTGTTTACATAAGGTAAAGTTTCAACACAATTTTGCCCAAAATTTCATTGTAATCACGTTATGAGGATGCAATGTAAACTGTGCATTATTATTTTGTATATACACACACATGCATGTATATATTTAAGAAAAATGTGTTATTTCTATATAAAATATTTACATTTATATTAGGGCTGTCAAAAGATTAATCGCGATTAATCGCATCCAAAATAAAAGTTTGTGTTTACATAATATATGTGTGTGTACTGTGTATAATTATTTTGTATATATAAATACACACACATGCATGTATATATTTAAGAAATATTTGCATACATATACTGTATATATATTTATATAGTTTATATTATATATAAATATAATTTTCTTTATATATAAATAACACATTTTTCTTAAATATATACATGCATGTGTGTGTATTTATATATACAAATTTAATTATACACAGTACACACACATATATTATTAAAAACAAACTTTTATTTTGAATGCGATTAATCGCGATTAATCTTTTGACAGCCCTAATTTATATATAATATATATATAGACAGTATACACATGCAAATATTTCTTATATATTCTTTATACATGCATGTGTGTACAGTATATTAATTATAAAATAATTATACACAGTACACACACATATATTATGTAAACACAAACTTTTATTTTGGATGCGATTAATCGTTTCACAGCCCTAAAACATAGTCGTTTCCATTTACAATTATGCATTTGGCAGAGGCTTTTATACAGAGTGAAGCGTTGTGACTGATTTAGCATGAACTGTAATGTTTGAAGCCTGAAGCTTGTCTCCTCATGTTCCCAGGATCCTCAGCACGTTCACGTCTCAGCAGTGGAAGCATCTCAGTAATGAGTTCCTCAAAGCCCAGCAGGAGAAACGGCACAGCTGGTTCAAAGCCGGAGGAACCATCAAGAAATTTCGTGCAGGATTGAGTATCTTCTCCCCGATACCCAAGTATGTCCTCAACGTTTGATGGGAAAACACGTCATATACGCTAACAGTCTGAAACAACAGATCGTGGTTGATGTAACTCAAATAGGGCTCAACAGTGATACATATATATATATATATATGTGACCCTGGATCACAGAACCAGTCACGAGTCGCACGGGTATATTTGTGGCAATAGCCAACAATACATTGAATGGGTCAAAATTATTGATTTTTCTTTTATGACAAAAATCATTAGGCTATTAAGTAAAGATCATGTTCCATGAAGATATTTTGTACATTTCCTACTGTAAATATATAAAACATTTATTTTTGTGAGTGAATGCAGCAAAATCGCGATATTTATTAAATAAATATTATTTTGCGATAAATATTTTGATTTTTTTGCACCCTCAGATTCCAGATTTTCAATAGTTGTATCTCGGCCAAATATTGTCCTATCCTAACAAACCATACATCAATGGAAAACTTATTTATTCAGCTTTCATCTCAATTTAAAAAAAATTACCCATGTGACTGGTTTTGTGGTCCAGGGTGCATATATATATATAATAAACACAATAAACACAGCTAAACACTGTACAGTAACCTAATCACATATAAAATATATTAATGTTGCATTCACGTCATGGTGAGATTGCCATAATACAATCCTTGGATTCAGAAATTATTCGTTTTTATTAGTCATTGCTTATTATATGTAATCTTGATTATGTAATCAGATTCTAATAATTGTATACTTGTAATTATATTACATTTTAAAATACTAATCAGACTACAGTTACATTTTTTTGGATTACATGATTACCTAATATTCACAAAATGGCAGTAAAATGTATTGTTTCTCACTAATTTTCTATTTTTAATCTCTAATTACACAAATCGGAGGCCACACAGCATAACAAATTAAACATTTAATCAATTTGTGCTTTATTTTTGTTTTAATTTACTTTAAAAAGTTACATTTTTATGGTTTAATTATTACCTATTCATTCATCAATTTACGAACCACCTGCAGTTTCTTCAAACCCTTCAATGCACTTCATTTTGTTGATGACAAATTTCAACGTAATTGTTTTTTCTCCATGTATTTTTATATCACTACAATACATAATTATCTGTGATAAACAAGTTAAGGGTAAAAGTAATAAAGTAATCAAAATGATATTGCCTAAATATGTAATAGATTACGTTACTAACTACAGTTTTCGCCATGTAATGAACTAAAATGTAATATTGCCAGCACTGTTCATAGTTACAAAAATGGATAAATGTGTGTTTGTTGCTGATGACAATAAAATATTTCATTACTTCATAAATTCAGATGCTCTTGAAATGAACACTCCAGGTATCACTGGCTAATCATTAGCATTGCAAACAGAATTGTGCATTTGACTAGTCAGAAATCATACTTGAGGTAATCCAAGCTGACGTGAGCGCAGCATGAACTCATCCGCTGGCTGTGGCCTCCATCTTGGCTCCAGGTCTCCCAGTTTCCCCCTGATCCAGGACACAGTGTTGAAAGGCAAACTGAGCGTGCCGGAGCTCAGAGTCACGCGGCTCATGAACCGCTCCATCTCCTGTACCATGAAGAACCCCAAGGGCGAGTTGTTCAGCTATCCTCCGAACAGCCAGGTCAGCATCTCGTCTTCCCCGACTGCACGCTTTCCTTTCGAATCACTCTCTTTCCCGCTTCTCCATGACCCCGTGACCCCTCAGTGGCTCATTAGGGACTCCACGTGAGAGATAAAACATGGCTGCAGATTCCTCTCGTAGGATCAATCTCCCTTCACAATCCCCAGCCTCTTTGCCCTCCGAAACCCCCCCTCGCCTAACACGGCTGGCTGGCACCTTTCCCATAATGCTTTGTCTCCGTTAACCCATCAGACTGTGGCTGTCCCGGCGGGCAGGGCCCCTGCGCAGATTACCACCCGCCAGCTGATTGAGTTGTTTTTCTCATCCCAGGCGGGCGGACACTGCAAGAACATCCCAACGCTGGAGTACGGCTTCCTCGTGCAGGTACTCGGCACACACACCAGCCGGCACGCATGACTTCATCGTTTCCTATCATGCTCAGTGTACATCCAAACATTACATTCGTGCATGTCTAGTGCAGCTTCATCGTGAACGTCCTGTAAATCTCATGAAAGGTCATGTGCATGATGATGCTGAGGATTAAAGCACCGACAGAAAATCACAGCTTTAACAGAGAGAAATTCATTAAAACTGTACAGA
This sequence comes from Squalius cephalus, assembly GCF_949319135.1. Classification (NCBI taxonomy): domain Eukaryota; kingdom Metazoa; phylum Chordata; class Actinopteri; order Cypriniformes; family Leuciscidae; genus Squalius; species Squalius cephalus. The sequence continues at coordinate 1,847,765 of NC_137127.1, read as the reverse complement.
GCCCTGACTAAAATATAAATATCGTGGCCATGAATTTAGAATTTGTACCCTTGACTTCATAATTTGTTCCCTCGTTTAAGAAAGTGGACATGTTGAACTAATTTGTTCCCTCATTTGATTGAACTAAAACAAGGGAATTAATTATTATATCGTGCGCATGATTTAGTAAAACGAGGGAACGAATTATATCGTACAAACTTTTTAGTAAAACGAGGGAACGAATTATTATATCGTGCGCATAATTTAGTAAAACGAGGGAACGGATTATATCGTACAAACTTTTTAGTAAAACGAGGGAACGAATTATTATATCATACAAACTATTTAGTAAAACGAGGGAACGAATTATTATGTCGTGTGCATGATTTAGTAAAACGAGGGAACGGATTATATCGTACAAACTTTTTAGTAAAACGAGGGAACGAATTATTATATTGTGCGCATGATTTAGTAAAACGAGGGAACGAATTATTATATCATACAAACTATTTAGTAAAACGAGGGAACGAATTATTATATCGTGCGCATGATTTAGTAAAACGAGGGAACGGATTATATCGTACAAACTTTTTAGTAAAACGAGGGAACGAATTATTATATTGTGCGCATGATTTAGTAAAACGAGGGAACGAATTATTATATCATACAAACTATTTAGTAAAACGAGAGAATGAATTATTATATTGTGCGCATGATTTAGTAAAACGAGGGAACGGATTATATCGTACAAACTTTTTAGTAAAACGAGGGAACGAATTATATCGTGCAAACTATTTAGTAAAACGAGGGAACGGATTATTATATCGTGTGCATGATTTAGTAAAACGAGGGAACGGATTATATCGTACAAACTTTTTAGTAAAACGAGGGAACGAATTATTATATTGTGCGCATGATTTAGTAAAACGAGGGAACGAATTATTATATCATACAAACTATTTAGTAAAACGAGGGAATGAATTATTATATCGTGCGCATAATTTAGTAAAACGAGGGAACGAATTATATCGTACAAACTTTTTAGTAAAACGAGGGAACGAATTATATCGTGCAAACTATTTAGTAAAACGAGGGAACGGATTATTATATCGTGTGCATGATTTAGTAAAACGAGGGAACGGATTATATCGTACAAACTTTTTACTAAAACGAGGGAACGAATTATTATATTGTGCGCATGATTTAGTAAAACGAGGGAACGAATTATTATATCATACAAACTATTTAGTAAAACGAGAGAATGAATTATTATATTGTGTGCATGATTTAGTAAAACGAGGGAACGGATTATATCGTACAAACTTTTTAGTAAAACGAGGGAACGAATTATTATATTGTGCGCATGATTTAGTAAAACGATGGAACGAATTATATCGTACAAACTTTTTAGTAAAACGAGGGAACGAATTATTATATCGTGCGCATAATTTAGTAAAACGAGGAAACGGATTATATCGTACAAACTTTTTAGTAAAACGAGGGAACGAATTATTATATCGTGCGCATAATTTAGTAAAACGAGGAAACGGATTATATCGTACAAACTTTTTAGTAAAACGAGGGAACGAATTATTATATCATACAAACTATTTAGTAAAACGAGGGAACGGATTATATCGTACAAAATATTTAGTAAAACGAGGGAACGAATTATTATATTGTGCGCATGATTTAGTAAAACGAGGGAACGGATTATTATATCGTGTGCATGATTTAGTAAAATGAGGGAACGAATTATATCGTGCAAACTATTTAGTAAAACGAGAGAATGAATTATTATATTGTGCGCATGATTTAGTAAAAAGAGGGAACAAATTAGTAAACCATGCTGATGTATTAATAAATCATGGGAACAAATTGTTAATTTGTGGCCACAATATACATATATTTTTCCCACATGTCATGTGCAGGGCTCCGTAACAATTTTATATTAAAATAAAAAAAAATGTAAAAAAGCAACAGTCTGCAATACGACTTGAATGTGCATTATTATTGAAGAATTCATCTGGAATCATGTGTTCCGTTTACCATTTCTACACGTGTGTACATCTCAGGACATTTTCAGGTGTTCATTCTTAAAGAGATAGTTCACCCTAAAGTGAAAATGCTCTCATCATTAAATCACCCTCATGCCATCACCGATGTACATGACTCTCTTTCTTCAGATAAACACAAACAACGATTTTTTAGGAAAATAATCCATCATCATGATTCATTTTTGGGTGAACTATCCCTTTAAATCTCTTTACGCTACATATAAAGTATTAGTTCATAAGGAACCTGGTGGAGTGACGTGCAACTGTAATGTTGATAATGAACCTGGAACTACTGTATTTACTGCCGTTCTGTTAATACAGCAATCAGGTTCAAGAGGTCATGCTATAGAGTGAAGAAGAGTAACGGCTAAAGCATTCACAATATAGCATTATATAACAGGGACCGTATGGCTTCAATAACGGCACAGCTACATTTACAACTCATTCACATTCATTCAGATGTGATTGTGTGAAACACTTTTATTCATCATGGATGCATAACATTGATCAAAAGTGACAGAACCACAAAAATATGAAGCAGATCAACTGTTTTCAACATTGATAATAATCATAAATGTTTCTTGAGCATCAAATCATCATATTAGAGTGATTTCTGAAGGATCATGTGACACTGAAGACTGGAGTAATGATGCTGAAAATTCAGCTTTGATCACAGGAATAAATTAAACTTTACTATATATTCACTTAGAAAACAGTTATTTTAAACTGTAATAATATATCACATTTTTTACTGTATTTTTGAATATATTAACACAGCTTTGGTGAGCAGAAGAGACTTCTTAACAAATCTTACAGACTCCAAACTGTTGAACGGTTCTGTGTGTTTTGTGTATTTTAGCACAGCTGGAACACTGGTTGCTTGGGTATTCTGGGTGGTTGCTAGGGTGTTCTGGGTGGTTGCTAGGGCGTTGTTAGGCAGTTGCTAGGGTGTTCTGGGTGGTTGCTAGGGCGTTGTTAGGCAGGTGCTGGGTAGTTGCTAGGGTATTTTTGGTGGTTACTATATCGTTTCTAGACATTGCTAGGGTGTTCAGGGTGGTTGCTAAGGTATTTTTGGTGGTTGCTATGGTGTTACTAGGTGGTTGGTAGATGGTTACTATGGAGTTTTTATAGAGTTCTTAAAATCTTTAATAACGAGTGCCTTTAGTACGGCACTAATTAATGACAATTAACAAGAAATAAGCTGGATTAATACATCAAACAGTTCAAGAATGCAGCAGTATAAAAATGCATGTGTCCTAATGCAGTTTCCCGTTAGTTTGTTTCGCTCATGACCGCAGTCATCCAGCCATGTGACACAGCAGACGCACGACGCTCCATTATCCTCCTGGATCTTCCTCTGCCGGGGGATCACATCCGCTCAGCGCTTCCTCTGACTGTCTCCTCTCTTTTCTCTGTAAGATAATGAAGTACTCTGAGCAGCGGATCCCCACGCTGAACGAATACTGTGTGGTCTGTGACGAGCAGCACGTCTTTCAGAACGGGTCCATGCTGAAGGTGAATCTACTGCAGGAAATCATGTTCTTACTCCGTATTTATTTCACTCAGTCTTGTTTTTCAGTACAAACATTTCAGAGCCAACAAAAATGCTTCCAAATTGAACTCCAAATCAAAGACCCTTAGGGAATTTTTTATTATTATTATTTTTTAATATATATATATATTTTATTTTTATTTTTTTTTCTGTATAGATTTCAATCTTTTTTTTTTATGATTTTTTTTTCCTCTAAGGGTCTTTGATTTGGAGTTCGTTCTCAATATTTGTGCCATTTTCTATGGAAGCTTGTTTCCGCCACAGAGTGAAAAATAAAAAGGTAATTGCGACTTTTTAATCTCACAATTCTGACTTTTTATCTCAGAATTACGTGATATAAAGTCGCAATTGCAGGTTATAAAGTCAGAATTATGAGATATAAACTCGCAATTGCGAGAAATATACTTGAAATTCTGAATTTTTTTGTTTAAATGTTTATATCTCGCAGTTCTGACTTTATAATATGCAATTGGCAGATATAAAGTCAGAATTGCATGATATAAAGTCGCAGTCGAGGTATTATATTGACTTTATAAGATGCAATTGCGACTTTATTTCACGCAATTCTGACTTTATATCTCGCAATTGCGACTTTATTTCACACAATTCTGACATTATATCTCGCAATTCTGAGAAATAAAGTCAGAATTGCGAGATAAAAAGTCACAATTATCTTTTTAAATGTTTTATTCTGTGGTGGAAACAAGTTTCCATAATTTTCTGTATACATTGGTGATTTTCATTGTAGTTGATTCTTTTTTTGTCAATTATTTTCTGTGAAGAATTCTGTTATTATATTTCTGTTTCTTCTGAAGGTGAGCGTCAAGCTTTAGATTGTCAGAGCAAATCTCCTAAAAATACAAAATATTA
>NC_137127.1:1820807-1838307 GCF_949319135.1 Squalius cephalus | reverse complement strand
TTGTGTTTTCAGGGCTCGTATCTGGAGATTAAGAAACAGATGGACAAACTGGATCCTCTGGCTCATCCGTTACTGCAGTGGTGAGTTGATCAGAAACAGGCGAGGTATTACAGTGATTTTACCACAGTAAGTGTGTTTATTGTGTTCACCTCATCTCTCTCTGCAGGATTATATCCAGTAACCGGTCTCATATTGTGAAGCTGCCGCTCAGTAGGGTAAGGTGAACACTTATGAACAGCTGGCATTGAAGAGCTTGTGTTTGCTCATCTGTGTTTCTGTCTGTCTACAGCAGCTGAAGTTCATGCACACGTCGCATCAGTTCCTGCTGTTGAGCAGTCCGCCGGCCAAAGAAGCTCGCTTTCGCACCGCAAAGAAACTCTACGGCAGCACCTTCGCCTTCCAGTGAGTCCCGGTGCTGCGTGTACATGCTCAGCTCGTGTTTCAGTCGGACTGAAGACATTACGAACATGAACGCTAAACGTGATCGGGTTGATGTGCGCGTTTATATGTCGCGAGCTTCAAATTGGGATCGATTTTTTGACATGCACACTGCAGGAATATACAGAGTTTCCTGGTGTTTGCACATAATAACCATTAGGATAATGGTTATTATGTGCAAACACCAGGAAATCCTGAATATTTGTACATTGGTTCTTTATTTAACAACAGCAGACTTAATATTTATCCATTTCACAAAGTCCCCCTGTGGTGAAAATCCAGCTTTTAATGTTGTTTATGTGTCTATGTGGAGTTTTTAATCTGCTTTAAGACAAAGCATGTGTAAATTCATAAGTCGACACCATTGCTGAGTATTTCCTCCTTAAAACTGCAGTGAACCAAAGACAGTCTCAAAAACACGCTTTGAAATCGCTGGTGTTTCTGACGTCACAAACTACCTTGTAACCAATCAGATCAACGTGTGATCGTCAACCAGTGGATCTCTGAGCTGAGGGAGTGAGTGGAGGCGGGGCTCATTTGCATATTCATAGAACCGCGAATACTAAATGAGGCAAGGGTGTCGAGTTACATTCAAGATATTTTAAGGCATGAAGAATTTTTTTTCAAGGAAAAAACATTTAAATATGTCATTTCAGTGATCAAATATGAGTTTAAGGGATACAATGATTGACTACAGGGGGACTTTAGCCTTACTCTTAGCCTTAACTTGTTTATCACAGATGTGAACAGGATAATCTTGTATTGTAGTGATATAAAAATACAAGGAGAAAAAAAAATTTGTCATCAACGAAATGAAGTGCATTAAACAATACGTCATGGGTTTGAAGAAACTGCAGGTGGTTCGTAACCATAAAATGAATTCAGTTGTATCATATTTAAGGCCATAAAAAGGTATAAAAAAGTCTTAATTCTCATTTAAATTTGGTCTTAAAAAGATTTAAATTTGATGTAATGTAACATTTTAAAGGCAACAACCTTGTTTATTTCTCTCTAATCATTTCTGCCAGATTTAGAAAAACAACAAAAACTTATGTTTATGGCATTTTGCATGTATAGTAAGGATCAGCAAATCCCGTCTATTGAGAGAGAACTATTTTCCAACATAAACTGAACAGCATGAAAATTAGTTTTAAACACATTAATTGCAGTTCTGGCCTTAGTTTTATTCTCTTATTTGATTGGATTCAAGAAGTAAAATCTTGCAATAATGTGAATTTTCAGGTTCGATCCAGTTCATTGGTTGTTGGTTGTTCCCTATTCATTTAAATCTGTCAAGAACTCAGATTTATAAGCCGTTGATCATGTGACTATTTAGAGCACAATGAAATGTTCCTGACAGACCGCCGGTAAAAAACATCAGGAGGATTGAAAATAATAACAGGTTTATTTTGGGTGCAGACTTTATATAAATGTGATTCTAATCCAGGTGGTCTAAATATAAAAATGCCAGGACTGCGCTTCAGTTTTTTTGGGTGCTATTTCTGTGCTTTTTGAGTTATTTTGGTCGACACATTTCCACTTTTATAAAAGTCTTCCAAAAACAGCCGACAAAAGACTAGCGTAACTCTTTCAAGCTGCAGAAATATCTCCAGACGGCTGGTTAAAAATAAGCCTGTGCCAGATTTATCAAACCTCCGCTGATGTTGCATCATCATGTACAGATCATCAGCATTTTTTGGCACATTTATAAAACTAAATTGACATTTTCTGAAATGTGAGTGGTGCAAAACTCGCAACTATGACACTAGGACGTCTGCTATGCAGTCGCATGGTGTTGTAGGAAGGGTTGCTTGTAGTTTTGCACCATCTGGGATTTTTTTTAAAACCTTTTTTATCATCCGCCTCCAAATTAATATTGAGCATCATAACATTTACTTACTGCTATATTTCTCTCACTCTCTCTCTAGTGGTTCCCATATTGAGAACTGGCACTCGGTTCTGAGAAACGGACTGGTCAATGCCTCTTACACTAAACTGCAGGTATGTAAATTACATCAGTCAGCTGATCTCAGACTCGTCTCCTGATTGGACAGTTCATGTTCTCAGCTTGTCCAGACTGCATCATCAGCCACAGTTCTACTTCCTATATTAAAGAATAGATGGTGTGTGATTAACATATGAAACATTAATCTGCTACATTGTTTCAGTCTTAAAGAGTAGCAAGTGAAACGAAATGCAACATTTGAAACATTAATCTGCTACAGTGTTTCACAGTCTGAAAGAGTAGTAAGTGAAACCAGGACAAACATCTAAACATTCTAAATCAAGATACATTTACACTTGAGAAGCAAAACGACGTGAGTTAAGAAGTCTTGTTTTCTGAGACACTGATCAAAATTAAGTGACTTAACTTGAAACTTTATTTCAGACCCATGTGTCCATATCAGAAAAAAAAAAAGCTTTGTTTAAAACAAGGAAATATCTGCCAATGGGGTCAGAAAAATAAGTTACACTGCAAAAAATGCTTTTCTTACTTAGTATTTTTGTCTTGTTTCCAGTCGAAGTATCTAAAAATTCTTAAATCTAGATAAGCAAAATGACATGAAATTATAATGTTTCTTAACCAATTGGCAGAAAATGTAGCTTGTTTTAAGCAAAAACTCATTTAATTTAGATTTTTTTATTATTATTATCAGAAAACAAGATATAATTTATTATGTCATTTTACTTACCTAGTAAATGCTTCTTAATTTAAGAATTTTTAGACATTTGGACTGGAAACAAGACAAAAATCCTAAGTAAAAAGCATTTTTAGCAATGTGCTTATTACAGTACGTTTATATTTTTCTTATTTTAAGCAAGAAGTCATTTACATTTGATACGTTTTTCATAAAACAAGTCTTCTTTTTGCTGTCATTTTGCATCAAGAAACAATTGAAAATAAGACAAAAATACCAAGAAAGAACATATTTAATTAGTGCAATTTAGTGTATAATCGTGTGAACTTTTAGAAATGTAAGGTCAGATTGAGCGTATTGCACTGTGAGATACGCAACATTATGTAAGTACTGTATTCCTTAACATGAATGAAGATGAATACGAGTCGGTTTTCTTTGCGTTTCACTGAAGACTTTGAGATCAGTGTGAACGTGGCGTTTTAATGAGGTTTGTGTTCAACAGTGTTCAATCCTCCTGGAATGATCTGTTGTTATAACATCTGTCCATCCTCAATGCCATGTCGATCATCTCCATGTCTTCTGTTGCTTGTTGACGTCATATTTGTCTCCTTGAAGGACAACCTCAGTCTCACAGCTGTAAACTCTCGTTCATGTATCATTGTCTTCACTGGAATCCATCATCATCATCATTATCATCCTTCATCTTCTTCCCGAGCATCACTCGTTCCTCATGCTTTACTCCATTTCACATGATGCTTTTCTTTTCATTCTTGGCTGTAATTGGCCAGAAAGCATCACCTCGTGCGTCTGTGATGATGTCAGAGTTGTGCGTTTGCTCTCTGTTTGTTGTTCTTCTCGGTGCACTGCAATAAAACAACAACTCTTTCCTCCTGTTCTTCTCTTTCATCAAAGCTGCATGGAGCAGCGTATGGGAAGGGCATCTATCTGAGCCCCATATCCAGTATTTCCTTTGGATATTCAGGTACGATCCAAACCTGCGTCTTCCGTGTGTTCGCTGTAGATTTGTGTCCGATCTAAAACCACATCTCAGTCTCTCTCTCTCTCTGTAACAAACACATCAGTCATTGCTTTCTGATCCATTTGAATGTTTTGTTGTGCATGCTTTGATTTTAATGCAGTCATTTTGATTCAATAATGTGATTTTTGTTATGGACTGTTTCTGCTTTTCCACACCGCTCAAAATCATTTTCTTCATCAGTATTTAGGGCCTGAGCACCGATGGTGAGAGGACCCTATTGTTTTTGCTCCGTTTATTATTATTCTTCTCCAAAGTGAATCGCTTTTTAGAGGGCCTAAACATGCTCAAAAACTCATGAAACTTTGCTCACGCTTCAGAAGTGGTGAAAATTTACGTGTGATATGGTTTACAAAATTGGGTGGGGCAAAATGGCTCAATTATTGCCCCTACATTTTGCTCTACGTTTCACGTACAGGTCTGAAATTCGGTACATACATGTAATGACCCAGTACCTACAAAAAAGTCTCTTGGAGCATAGCCCTAAACACAACAGGAAGTCAGCTATTTTGAACTTCCTCTCAGATTTTATGCAGTTTTTGCCATTTCCTGATGTTGTACTTTAACGAACTCCTCCTACAGTTTTGATCTGATCTTCTTCAAATTTGGTGAGTGTAATCTTAAGGCCTTTGCGACGTTAAATTGCGACGTTAAATTAATGTTGCTTGCAGTTCCGATGTTGCTAGGCAACCACAGACAGCCTGCAGTAACTCAGGCATACAATGCCTAATCTGCCCCAAACTTCACATGTTTGATAAGAGTTCTGTCCTGAACACATGACCATGCTCATATTTGGTTATAGCAATAGTGCCACCTGCTGGTAGCAGGAAGTGTGGCAAATTCAAATTACTTTGACATAGTCCTCCTATATTTACATACTGCCCACTGTGCTCTGTTTTTCCTAAAGCCGCCGGGTGGCGGTGGCACGGGTGCGAGGGCCCTTTTCATCGCTGCTTGCAGCTTTAATTTGTCTTGTTTTTCAGTGAAAGTATATTTAAAACTAAATGCATGTACCCGAGAAGCAAATTAGTGCAAGATACACTTTATAAAAAATATTTTCTCTAAATAGAATATTAACATCTTAATATTCTTAAATCAAGATACATTCACTTGAGAAGGAAAATTACGTTACGTTGAGATTTTGCTTAAAACGAGAAGAACGTGTTCATGTCAATTTTTGAGACATTTTATTCAGAAAGCAAGACTTTTGGAGCAAGATCTTTTGTAATTTTGCTTCTCAAGTAAATGTTTCTTGATTTAAGAATGTTTAGGTATTTGTACGTGAAAATAAGACTTTTATTCATTGAAAAGACTTGTTTATTTTTCTCTAATGTTCATTTTTGTTTATAATTTTTTATTTTAAGCCTAATCCACTTTACCGTTTGTTAATTTTCCCCCACGTCAAACAAGGAATAAATAATTTACCAATGGTGTAAGAAATCTTTTAAATGAAAAAAATAAAAACCCATCAGATTAATTTTCTATGAGCAAATGTTACAGTCTCATACAATGCTGCTTCTCAAGTAAATGTATTTTGTTTCAAGACTGTTTAGATATTTTTACTGGAAAACTTTGAGAAATCCTGACTAACAACATGATTTTTCCCGTGCACAAACACATGCCAGTCGTCTCAATCTCACATCTTGTTATCAATGAAAAATCAGCTCTGCATTGGACGCTTAAACCCACTGATCAAACTAACATCATGGACCGGACGGGTAGGTAATCTCAGTAGTAGCTGGATGAATGACTAGACGAAAAAAAACAACAACAACAACAAAATCCTGCAGGAGGAAAACGAGCGTGCTTCTATCAGAGAACATCCAGGACAAAATCTCTCAAAGAAAAAAAGTGTCTAAAATAACTTTTAGAAATGTATACAGAAAAACATAAGTTATCTTAGTCAATGTTTAAGGGTAACTCTCGCCAAAATGCAACCTAGGGTCTTTTTGTGAATCTACCCGAGGCAAACTTTGGTTTAAAAGCATAATTAGAATGGAAACGCCACTTTTAAGTTTAACCGTATTTTCGTGTTCGGTCAAATTGCCTGTTGAATGGGAGTGCTTGGGGCACGACTATGATAGCATCAAAATCACTATTTTTAAAACACTAAGAAGGCTCGACACAACATGAAACTGTGCTGGAAGGATCACCACACATGAACTCCAGCATTGAGAACAGTGTTTGTGTACACAGAGTTTACTAAAGAGAAAGGTTTTGACAACTCACTGTCTCTGTGTCCGCCGGCATTATGACAGTCAAAAATAGTCGATCTCCAAACGCGAATGAACTGACTATGAATTTTAGTATTGCTTCTTATATGAGCATCCTTTTTCAAATACAAGGTCAATATTGATTTTCACTAATGACAAAACAACAAATTATCCGTGAATTTATATTGAACTAAGCTTTAGGAGCTTTCCTTCTTTACTCTCCTCCCTGTTACGTTGCATTCTGAGATCGACTATTTTTGACTGTCATAATGCCGACGGACACACAGCTTCAGTGAGTTGTTCAAAATCTTTCTTTTTAGTAAACTCTGTGTACACAAACACTGTTCTCAATGCTGGAGTTCATGTGTAGAGCCCCTGGTGAGACTTCCAGCACAGTTTCATGTTGTGTCGAGCCTTCTTAGTGTTTTAAAAGTAGTGATTTTGATGCTATCATAGTCGTGCCCCAAGCACTCGCATTCACAACGCAGTTTGACCGAAAGCGAAAATACGGTCAAGCGTAAAAGTGGCGTTTCCATTCTAATTATGCTTTTAAACCAAAGTTTGCCTCGGGTAGATTCACAAAAAGACCCTAAATAGCATTTTGGCTAACCTTTAACACGGGCCAATGTAGTCTCATAGATGTATTATATTTCTGTGTGTGTGTTTTAGGAATGGGGAAGGGACAGCATCGCATGCCCACCAAAGATGAGCTAGTCCTGCGCTATAACCGGATGAACACAATGCCACAGGTACGACAGTGACGTCTCATGTTTAAACCCTGTGCTCATCGTCCCGTCAGAGATATTAACGTGTGTGTTGTTCGTCTTTCCACAGAGTCGCCCGATACAGTCGCGTTTCCTCCAGAGCAGGAATTTAAACTGCATCGCTCTTTGTGAAGGTAAAACATCTGGATCTCACAGTGTTGGTGTCACAGCTGGTTTCAGTAACAGGATCTGTCACTTTTATTCACAACTTACACCAGAATAACAAACACAACCAACTAAACATCGATGAGAACCGACTGAGATTGAGGGATATATACTGTATATATACACAGAGTGGGGCCGTTTACACGACACCGGTTTCAACTAAAATAGAAAACTTTTTATGCCTTTTGACTGTTCATTTACACGACAATTGGATGCAAACTTTTGAAAACAGGTTTTTGAAAATGATACTGTTATCGTCTCCATGTAAACTAGCAAAAACGTGAATTTGTGGAAATTTGTTGTTATGCGACAAAGTACAAAGGGACATCGCCATCTACTGGCCTGGCATGAATAATACAGCGTTTTTAGAGGGAATGGGATCGTTTCAAAAACGTTGAAAACTTTTCTGTTTTTGTACATTGTTGTCCTGTAAACGGACCCTAAAGGGAGGGAGAAAACAGGGAGCAGGTGGGATTAATCAATTAACAAATGAGTAGCTATGGAAACAAATGGAAACATACTTAGAAACCATGACAACTGAGACGAGATCTAACACAGGTAAAACAGAAACATCATGTGATGGTTTGTTTGATACATTTTGATCAGAGAAAGAAAAAAAATATATATACTGAATATGTTCTCTTAAAACCTGGATCTCAACCAAAATTCACACATGAAAAGTGTTATTTTAGCTTTTATTTTTATAGTTTTCGTGTTAAGTTTTGTGAATTTTTGTGTAATTAATTTCATTATGTGCTATTTTTTTTAATATTGCTATTTAGGTTTAATTTATTTTTATTTCAGTTTTAGTTTTCATTTTGATTTATTGCCAGTTTACGTCAGTTTATTTTTCAACTAATATTTATATTTTCTTTTACTTCAGCTTTATATCAATGAACAGAAATGTTTTTAATAGTTTTAGTTAACGATGATAACCCTGGTGTGAACATCTGTTTCCCTGTCGCAGTGATCACATCAAAAGACCTGCAGAAACACGGGAACATCTGGGTGTGTCCGGTGTCGGACCACGTCTGCACGCGCTTCTTCTTCGTGTGAGTTTCTGAGTATATATAATATCTACGGAAGCCCTGAGAGGCCAAGCATTGTTGTCTTTTTCTCGTTTCCTTGTGATCTCGACATGAAACATGTTTTCTCGACAAAACTCGACACAACATGACAAACTTTGTTTTCTGATGATCTCGTTTTCATTAAGTTGAGCTTTGTTGTCAATATCAAGAAAAATGAACTTATATCGAGATCACTGGAAAATTAATTCAATATCACGAGAAAACTAGAAAAAATAAAATAATGCATTGCCTTTTAGGTCAAAAATAAAAATTATATAAAGTAAATAGAATATATATATATATATATATATATATATATATATATATATATATATATATATATATATATATATATATATATACATACACACACACACACACACACACACAAAGCACAGACAAATATTACTATAGATATTTGCAAGGGGAAAAACTGCAGAGAATTATTTTATTATTGTACTTTTTTTCTCATGATGTCGACGACACAATTTGTTTTCTAGTGATTTTGTTTTTATTATTTAGTTCTTTATGATGTCAATATCATAAAAAAAATCTATTTGTCCTATGCCAAGATCACAAAAAAATAATTAAGTTGAGATCACGAGAAAACAAGACAGAAAAAATGTATGGCCTCTTAGGTCAAAAATTAAATATATATAAAGTAGTGCTGTCAAATTTTAAAGTAGTGCTGTCACGATTAATCGTATCTAACATAAAAGTTTGTAAATATATAATATATATGAATGCGTATATGTATATATATATATATATATATATATATATATATATATATATATATATATATATATATATATCGCTAATAATCGTATATAGATACGATTATTAGCGATTAATTGATTTGACAGCACTAATATAAATATAATATATAAAGAAGTACAAAAAGCACAGACAAAAATAATGCATGTACACAATATTATTTTAGATATTTGCAAAGGGAAAAAGTGCACAGAAATGGTGACTATGTACAGGCAGTTTGATAAATATGATTGATTCACATATTGCATATGTAAATATATTGCACATTTGTGCTATTGCACATTAACAAACATTGCACACTAATAAAAAATAACTTCTATAGAACAAAAATCTATAATCATCATTTTTGGATGAATTATTCTTTCTTTTATTGTAGTATTTTCAGTTTTACATACAAATATACAGCTCAATCACAGGATAGGACCAAACACAATTACACACACATAAAAAATAAAATTAAATAAATAATTAAATAAAAAACCAATAACGACAACAGAAAAACTCCTTCAAGTTAAGCACAACACTAACCTCAGGCTAGGGAGGTATGAAATATGAATGTGATGTGTGACGTCTCGTGTGTGTCTCTCAGGTACGAGGACGGTCAGGTGGGAGATGCTAACATTAACACACAGGAGCCCAAGATACAGAAGGAGATCATGCGCGTCATCGGCACCCAGATCTACTCCAGCTGAACGGATGGGTTTCTTACAGAGACGCTTTGAGACGGACACATCTCTGGGCTTCAACCTCAGAGAAAGACCCGGCCTCTCTCTCTCTCTCTCCTGCCTGCTGTCGTTCCTCGACTCTATTCCATCTATACTTTCTTTTTAGTATGGGATGCGGGTGTGGATTTCCAGTGTGGGATGGATTGGCGACCCTCCGTTCAGAAGGAAAACGTCAGAAACACACGCTTCTATCGAGTGCAATAAGCCCCGCCCACAACCCGTTCTGACCTCTCTCGTTGACCTCCCGCAGAGCTGTCAGTCAGAAGCAGACAAGCGCCTGATTGGAGGAGCCGTCGGCCAATGAAACTGTTCTGAACTCGAATTTTTTTTTTTTCTCTCAACTCTTTTTCACATCTGTTCCTCACACTGAATATCTATAAACATGAGCGTGTTTTTTCCATCTCTGGATAGTAAATGATGAATCTTTGTGCACTCTTATTGTGTTTGTATGGCGTTATCTGCTGCTTTTCCTGACTGATGATGACACATATTAATATCCCAGATGTATTTATCTCTGAGTTTCCCGCTGAAATCAATTTCTTGTCTTTTGTTCCTCGCTCCGCTTACACGCGTACAAGCGCTCGCCGTGATTTATCGGGGAGCCGATCACGGATGAGAGGACAGGGACACGTCGTTACTCATCTTTATGCTTTTATCTTCTGGATGGCGCCGTTTCTGAACCGACTGAAAAGCGCGAGGTTCAGGGCCATTCAGTGATGTCATCGTCTGAAAATGTGGAACAAACTAAAGCTGACGTTTCAGAGAGGCTTTTAGTTCTGCTGTCAGTTCTCAAGACATTCCTGAAGGCTTGTGGGTAATTTCCACAAAGCTTACCGTCGTCGGTCTGCCGTAGGATAATAGCAGTCAAACGTTTGGACATTCTTCATTCTGACTCTTTATAATGATAGCGAAGTCATCGAAACTCACACATGGAAGTCTGGGAATGATTTAGGGATCAAAATATGACATAAATGAAAACAATTTAAAATACGGTTCATTAGTTAACATGAAGAATGAACAATACTTCTACATTAATTCATTCATTCATAATTCTACTGTATTAGTTAACATTAGTTAATGCACTGTGAACTAACATGAACAAACAATGAACAGCTGTATTTTTATTATCTAACATTAACAAAGATTAATAAATACTGTAACTAATGTATTGCTCAATGTTAGTTCATACATTAACTAATGTTAACTAATGAAACTTATTGTAAAGTGTTACCCTTGCTGGCATGAAATGAAAGTTGAGAATCTCTTTTTCACATGTATTCAAGTGTAATGATGTGCACGGGTAAATCATTTATAATTTATATCATAAAAAAATATGAATTGTGGGTAACACTTTACAGTAAAGTTCCATTAGTTAAAGCTGCAGTAACGATTTCTGAGAAACAATCACCAAAACAAACATGCCCCGCCCCCTAGTCAAAATGACCACGCCCCTATATTGATAGCTCCACCCCCAAATTCTCAAACACGCTATGCAACACAGACTCCTCCCCCCTGATGAGTGGACACGCCCCTAACTGCTGATTGGCTACAGTGTGTTGTGCTGCTCGATCCACTTTCAGCGTTTCTCAGAAATCTCTCACTGCACCTTTAATGTTAGTAAATGTACAACTGTAACTTTTTTTGTTCAAAATTTAGAAAATGTTTGATTGATTCATCATGAATCCATCTTCCCAACCGTGTTTTTGTCTTATCCTGAATCACTACTGCACGCCTAACATAAGCCTTTATATTCAGTTTTAGAGCAAGCGTGACGAGATGTGCGTGATTCTGCCGAAAATTATACTTCTTTTTTTTTTTTTGTCCAGAAAACTTTTTTTATTTCATTTTGCTAATATTTTTTCTATTTTTTTATGCAATTTTTTGGAGAATTTTTGTTATTTTCTATTTTATTTACCTTTAAATTCCTAGATTTGATAAATAAATCAATAAATAGTAATCTAAGCACATTCCTCACATTCTTTCAACTTTAAATTCAAAATAACTCACAATTTCATGCATAACCCTTTTAATTCAGCTCTAAATATTTTACACTGAGTGTCTTTGTCGACCTCTTGTGGAAAATAAATAATATAAGATGATATTTCATGACTCTAGATGGCCTTATATCTCTATATGAGCTGTTCCGCGGGGTCCTAAAGTTCTTCAGTGTGCATTCAGTTACACATGTAGACATTATAAAATAATTTTTTGGTAAAGTTTTAGCATTTTTAGTTTGAATTTTGAGCATTTTTAGGTTTTTCTATGTGTACTGAAGCATTCCATTCATTCCTAAGGGGGTCAAATTGACCCGAGAGTGAAGGATTTGTTACTTTTTTTTTTTTTTTTTTTTTTTTAAATATTCGTGGTTCAAGTGCAACAAAAGTCGTAGAGTCTTGGACCCCTCTGATGAACACTAATTTTTTTTTAATAAATTGTTTAAAAAATGAGTTTCGGGTCAAAATGACCCGAGGGAAGGATGAGCAAGACAACTGCAAACATGAGTGTTGCGTCCAAACGTTTGACTGCTGGTGTTTCTCGTGTGTTTTGACTTTATTCTGTTGCTCTTGAACGTTTGTGAGTATTTCGTGGTGTTTATCTGATTTTAAGGGCGTTGCACTGACACGGCCTGCGTCTGATTCTGGATCTGTGTCAGATATGAGACAGTCAGGTGTAGATCTTCACTGTAAATAATCTATATGTGAGTTGTGTGACTGGACAGGAGGAATGTTTCCAGCAGGGCTTCGGACGCGCTCTGGATCCGGGTCGTCAGATCTCCTGGTCTGTGGTCATGCTGTATGAACTGCGATTGTACAGGTGGAATTAATGCTGAACAGAACAAATAAAAGGAAGTTTTGCACAATTTTTAGATGCGTAATTTCTCTCCATGTGATTTCTCTATGACATGTTGTTGTTTTCATGCAGTGACGTCTTTCTTGCATCAGGTGGCGCCTTTGCTTCACTTCAACTTCACAAATGAAACCTGGACAACAACAAACACACATTTGCAAAGGATCCTGAGGTAAATCTGGAAGATGTTTATCTGTAATATGCTGTTATCATCAGCATTAGATTAGAAAGTCCTGAACTCTTTGCTGTTCAGTCTTCATTCATTTAGTCTGTAAAGTGTGTGTGCATTATTATCATAGTGAGCGACTGGTTAATGTGAGCATGGACTGGTCAACAGGAGTGTGTCCGTCTTATCCATGAGTGATGATGCACAATTTCTTTTCAGAAATTTTTAGTGGATTTCATAAAGAACTTTTTCTTTGTAAAATGAGCAAGACAGAATAAAATGCATTGCCTCTTAGGTCAAAAATAATATATATAAAGTAGTGCTGTCAAATAAATTAATCACGATTAATCGCATCTAACAAAAGTTTGTAAATATAAAATATATATACATACATACATATATATATATACACACACACTGAGACAGAGTGAGTGTGTGTGTGTGTGTGTGTGTGTGTGTGTGTGTGTGTGTGTGTGTGTGTGTGTGTGTGTGATTTACTTATTATTTTATACTGCAGTTCCAAGCCACTATTTTATTTGTTTGTTGCAGCTGTTTTTAATGAGTGAGCAACATTAAACACAATATCTGTGCGTATAGTGTCTACAATAAAACTCAATTTTAACTTCTTGTTTATTGAACTTGTATAAAAGCAGTTTCGCATTGACACTCATTCTGCTGTTCTGAACATCGGTCATGTGATCACCCGTGGCCCAATCACAGTCATGCTGCTGTTCAGAACATGGGTCATGTGATCACCTGTGGCCCAATCACAGTCATGATGATGATACTCGTGATTACAGGATCATTATGAACAGCATGAAAAACCTCCACCAGGGGGAACTCAAGCGCTGTGATCTCAGTCCTCTCTCGTTCACTCTCATGTTTCACTTCTTCTGCGTCTCCTCTCTCTCTCTCTCTCTCTCTCTCTCTCTCTCTCTCTCTCTCTCTGAGAGTGAACACACACACACACACACACACACACACACACACACACACACACTGTAATGAAATAAAGATCAGACAGGTAGGTCAGGACCAGCAACACACTCACAAGTCTGCATGAATGTGCTTATAAATCATGTAGTATAAATCCTGTCAGAGAGATGAACATCTGTAGGATCTGTTTCTTCTGTCAAACACAAAAGATGATGTTTATATTTTATCTGGCCTTATGAGACTATAAATCTGCAGTTTCGACTCAGAAGTTTCTCATATGGACACTGTTATGCTAGTGTTGTTGTTTTGATGTGCCATTTTTGTGTACTGAGGGCGTTTGCTAACGTTCCCATTGAAAACGTTATTTCCGAATGTTCTCAGAACCAGCAGTGATGAGAAGATGGAGTGATGGAGTGATGAGAAGATGGAGTAGTGAGAAGATGGCGTGATGAGAAGATGGAGTGATGAGAAGATGGAGTGATGAGAAGATGGAGTGATGAGAAGATGGAGTGATGAGAAGATGGAGTAGTGAGAAGATGGCGTGATGAGAAGATGGAGTGATGAGAAGATGGAGTGATGAGAAGATGGAATAGTGAGAAGATGGAGTGATGAAAAGATGGAGTGATGAAGTGATGAGAAGATGGAGCGATGAAGAGATGGAATGATGAGAAGATGGAGTGATGAGAAGATGGAGTGATGAGAAGATGGAGTGATGAGAAGATGGAGTGATGAGAAGATGGAGTGATGAGAAGATGGAGTGATGAGAAGATGGAGTAGTGAGAAGATGGCGTGATGAGAAGATGGAGTGATGAGAAGATGGAGTGATGAGAAGATGGAGTGATGAGAAGATGGAGTGATGAGAAGATGGAGTAGTGAGAAGATGGCGTGATGAGAAGATGGAGTGATGAGAAGATGGAGTGATGAGAAGATGGAATAGTGAGAAGATGGAGTGATGAAAAGATGGAGTGATGAAGTGATGAGAAGATGGAGCGATGAAGAGATGGAATGATGAGAAGATGGAGTGATGAGAAGATGGAGTGATGAGAAGATGGAGTGATGAAGTGATGAGAAGATGGAGTGATGAGAAGATGGAGTAGTGAGAAGATGGCGTGATGAGAAGATGGAGTGATGAGAAGATGGAGTTGTGAGAAGATGGAGTGATGAAAAGATGGAGTGATGAAGTGATGAGAAGATGGAGCGATGAAGAGATGGAGCGATGAGATGGAGTGATGGAGTGATGAGAAGATGGAGCGGTGAATAGATGGAGTGATGAGAAGATGGAGTGATGCGAAGATGGAGTGATGCGAAGATGGAGTGATGAAAAGATGGAGTGATGAGATGGAGTGATGGAGTGATGAGATGGAGCGATGAGAAGATGGAGTGATGAGAAGATGGAGTGATGCGAAGATGGAGTGATGCGAAGATGGAGTGATGAAAAGATGAAAAGATGGAGTGATGAAAAGATGGAGTGATGAAAAGATGGAGTGATGAAAAGATGGAGTGTTGAGAAGATGGAGTGATGAAAAGATGGAGTGATGAGAAGATGGAGCGATGAGAGGATGGAGTGATGAGATGGAGTGATGAGAAGATGGTGTGATGAGACGATGGAGTGATGAGAAGATGGAGTGATGGAGTGATGAGAAGATGGTGTGATGAGACGATGGAGCGATGAGAAGATGGAGTGATGCGAAGATGGTGTGATGAGACGATGGAGCGATGAGAAGATGGAGTGATGTGAAGATGGAGTGATGCGATGATGGAGTGATGAAAAGATGGAGTGATGAGAAGATGGAGTGATGAGAAGATGGAGTGATGAAAAGATGGAGTGATGAAAAGATGGAGTGATGAGAAGATGGAGTGATGGAGTGATGAGAAGATGGAGCGGTGAATAGATGGAGTGATGGAGTGATGAGATGGAGTGATGAGAAGATGGAGCGATGAAGTGATGAGATGGAGTGATGAGAAGATGGAGTGATGAGAAGATGGAGTGACGCGAAGATGGAGTGATGGAAGATGGAGTGATGAAAAGATAGAGTGATGGAGTGATGAGAAGATGGAGTGATGGGAAGATGGAGTGATGAGATGGAGTGACGCGAAGATGGAGTGATGAGAAGATGGGTGATGAGAAGATGGAGTGATGAGAAGATGGAGTGATGAGAAGATGGAGTGATGGAGTGATGAGAAGATGGAGTGTTGAGAAGATGGAGTGATGGAGTGATGAGAAGATGGAGTGTTGAGAAGATGGAGTGATGGAGTGATGAGAAGATGGAGTGATGGAGTGATGAGAAGAGGGAGTGTTGAGAAGATGGAGTGATGGAGCGATGATATGGAGTGATGGAGTGATGAGAAGATGAAGTGATGAGAAGATGGAGTGATGGAGCGATGAGATGGAGTGATGAGAAGAGGCCAAGAGGGAGTGTTGAGAAGATGGAGTGATGGAGCGATGATATGGAGTGATGGAGCGATGAGAAGATGGAGTGATGAGAAGATGGAGTGATGTAGTGAAGAGAAGATGGAGCGATGAGAAGATGGAGTGATGGAGCGATGAGATGGAGTGATGGAGCGATGAGATGATGGAGTGATGGAGCGATGAGATGGAGTGATGGAGCAATGAGATGATGGAGTGATGGAGCGATGAGAGGATGGACTGATGGAGCGATGAGATGGAGGGATGGAGCGATGAGATGATGGAGTGATGGAGCGATGTGATGATGGAGTGATGGAGCGATGAGATGGAGTGATGGAGCGATGAGATGGAGTGATGGAGCGATGAGATGGATTGATGGAGCGATGAGATGGATTGATGGAGCGATGAGATGATGGAGTGATGGAGCGATGAGATGGATTGATGGAGCGATGAGATGGAGTGATGGAGCGATGAGATGGAGTGATGGAGCGATGAGATGGATTGATGGAACGATGAGAAGATGGAGTGATGGAGCGATGAGATGGAGTGATAAGATGGAGTGATGGAGCGATGAGATGGAGTGATGAGAAGATGGAGTGATGGAGTGATGAGATGATGGAGTGATGGAGCGATGAGATGGAGTGATGGAGCGATGAGATGGAGTGATGGAGCGATGAGATGGGTTGATGGAGCGATGAGAAGATGGAGTGATGGAGCGATGAGATGGAGTGATGGAGTGATGAGAAGATGGAGTGATGGAGCGATGAGAAGATGGAGTGATGGAGCGATGAGATGGAGTGATGGAGTGATGAGAAGATGGAGTGATGGAGCGATGAGATGATGGAGTGATGGAGCGATGAGATGATGGAGTGATGGAGCGATGAGATGGATTGATGGAGCGATGAGATGATGGAGTGATGGAGCGATGAGATGGAGTGATGGAGTGATGAGAGATGGAGTGATGGAGCGATGAGATGATGGAGTGATGGAGCGATGAGATGGATTGATAGAGCGATGAGATGATGGAGTGATGGAGCGATGAGATGGAGTGATGAGAAGATGGAGTGATGGAGCGATGAGAAGATGGAGTGATGGAGCGATGAGATGGAGTGATGAGAAGATGGAGTGATGGAGCGATGAGAAGATGGAGTGATGGAGCGATGAGATGGAGTGATGAGAAGATGGAGTGATGGAGCGATGAGATGATGGAGTGATGGAGCGATGAGATGGATTGATGGAGCGATGAGATGATGGAGTGATGGAGCGATGAGATGGAGTGATGGAGTGATGAGAGATGGAGTGATGGAGCGATGAGATGAT
>NC_137127.1:1778307-1818307 GCF_949319135.1 Squalius cephalus | reverse complement strand
CGTTCAGTGAACTGCAGCATTAGAGACTGAGACCCTGATCAACTCTATTCTTTGTGTAGAAGTTGTAAATATCTTTGCAGTGATTTACTGTTAACGAACATCTCGACACCGTTCACGCTGCTGAGAGACGGCTAGATGAATATGTGCGGCTCTTTCCTCTCAATAACACAATAAACAGAACACAAATGAGAAAACAGAAGTTCAGAAAGCATCTGATCATAGAGATGTGTGAGATTCACCGTCGACAGATGAGCTCATTAAAATCACACTGTTATGATAGTTTTATTATAAAGTATATTTGAGACTATAGACTATATAGATCCAGCTATGTGAGACTCAGGGCTCTATCTCGCACCCAGCGCTCTTGACTTTGTACAGCGACGCATGTATCATTCCTATTTTGCACCCGACGCACAGCGGACTTTTCCCTCCACAGACGCACGTCTGTAAATTAGGGAATGAACTTGCGCTCCCGGGGGCGGTTCAGGGAAAAGAGGAGGCGTGTTCCGGCGCAAACGTTCCCTGGTGCTATTTTGCAGTTTCAGAAAACAATTCCTCCACTGACCAGGAGAAACCTCGTCTAAAGTCAGCGGCGCGTTCAGATGCTATTTTAAGGGCACATGCTTGGCCATAATGTAGAGTGTGCACAACACACACACACTTTGTTTCTCTACTCTACACACAGATGCAGCAGTTCACATTTTTAGAAAACCATACATTATTACAAGGACAAATATTCCACACGAGGGAAATCATTGATGTGTCCATGAAGAAGTGAAGAATAGCCATAAATCTAGCTTACACATTTACCCAAATTATCATACGCCTGTTTAACCGAAGCTAATCTGGGTGTGTTTCTCCATCCCCAATGTCACTTCTCTGTGTTTTACGGCCCTGACGAGAACGCCGGTCTCCTCGGCTGTGAACCGCTCCTGGCAAATCCGCCGTTATAATAGCAATCCGCCATGGAACAAGCGCGCCTGCTCTTAAAGGGAATGTGAGATGTCGCTCTGATTGGTTTATTTCACGTCATGCCCAAACCACACCTATGAGTAATGAAGCGACTTCAGACCAACACATTTTAGATTTGCGTCGAGACCCGCCCACAAAGATACTTGCGTTTCGCACTTGATACTTGTGTTTCAGATCTTCAAAATAGGGCCCAATGTTTCTTTTCATGACACATTAACATTACAGTACAGAATGTCTCTTATCCTGAACATTGTATAAGCATTCGTATCATTGAACATAAGCACGTAAGCGTCACATCCTTATAATTTTCCCGGCAAAAACGTCCCGAATTGTTCACATAAACATCAGTCTAGGCTTAGGGAGTCAGGGAAAAACATAGTCAATAAAAAAAGTGATAAACATGAAAATGAAAAAGTTACCTCACCATTTGCGGTGTAAACCTGTAAAGGGTAAAACATTTAATTTTATGTAATTTTCCAGTAAAATTGGAAATAAATAATTTAATTTACGATGAAAAATTGTTAAAGGACATTCCCATGCATGACAGATCAAATATGACAATATTTCATTTGTTTCTTATTTTTGTTATTAGTAATGTACTGATAACTCTTTAGACTGTTTAGTTTTGCATTTGATGTATTTATTTAATGTTTATTGCATTATTTGTAACCCTGGTGGTGTTTTGACCCTGTGCAGCTTCCGTATGTTAGTACTGGCCGTGTTTTATGGACAAACACGGTTCATCGTGCCTTTCTGTTTTATCTGTATTATTATTGTGCTTATCAGTGCATTTTACATGTTTGGTAACATTACATCACTTAAAGAAATATAGTTGTAAAATATGCAGACACCAATATGCCTGAAATATTGTCACTGTATCTTTTACTGTGGATTTCCGGCAGACTCAGTTTCTGTATTATTCCCCATAATTTCAACAGGATATTTATTACTGAGGGATTAATGACGTCATATTATTCACAACCTTCACCTCTAACTGCAGTGTGTGTGTGTGTGTGTGTGTGTGTGTGTGTGTGTGTGTGTGTTCACCTAGACCAGACAGAGTGACTTCATCACACACTCCATCACGTCACACGTGTTGTCATGATAATTACACTAGTGTGTGTTAATGGAGGAATCAAGGCCATGAGAGAATGCCTGTGAACAAGACCAACAACCGATTAGAACGGAAACACAACAACAAACTCTTTATGAGAATAAAGGCCGATATCTATATGTGCGGATCACAACACACTGTTCTTCAGCTTTACCCTGTCTGAGGAGAACTAATGCCATAAAACACGAGACATGAAAACAGCACTGGAGAGAAACACTGTGACTCACATCATGTTGAACATGTAGAGAAAACATACACACTCACACACACACACACACACACACACACACACACACACACACACACACACACACTCACACACACACACACACACACACACACACACACACACACACTCACACACACACAAACTCACTCACTCACTCACACACACACACACACACACACACACACACACACACACACACACTCTCTCACACACACACACACACACACAAATACACACACACTCACACTCAAACACGCACACACACTCACGCTCAAACTCACACACACTCAAACTCACACACTCTCTCTCACACACACACACACTCAAACTCACACACTCTCACACACACACTCAAACTCACACACTCTCTCACACACACACTCAAACTCACACTCAAACTCACACTCAAACTTTGAGGTAAAATATTTTTTGAAAGTACTTTTTTTTGTTTTTACTATTTAACAGCACATTTGCATGTTCACGCACCTCTGATGTTGGTTAATGGTCACATGACATGCAGCAAAACAAATAAAATATTTAATCCATTTTTAGTGTGTTATTTTGATTTTTTGATAATCGATCATTGTACATTTTTTTTTATGAATTAATAAATTAGCAGCTTTTCATCAACTCAAAACCCCAATCTATAGTATTTATACAGTAGTTAGCTTTTTTTAAACAATAGACGTCTATGGTGTGTGTCCTTTTAGATGTCTTGCAAAAACATTCAGACTATTTTATTAAGTTTTTAAAAAAAATTTTTTTTACACATATTTAAAATAAAATTTTATTTGATGGAAAATTATGCCTAATCCCTAAAAATTATAATTTGAATGCATAATTTTAATATGGATGAGTTAGACTCACGGTATATCAGTAACAGGGACTCCACTGGGGGAACGGGAACGGGAACGGGAACGGGACGCTGACCAGCAGCGGTCACAGGGAACAAGACTTGACAAGGAACAAGGCAAACATGACAGGATCAGGACTAGAACAGGGAATCACATGACAAAACAGTGACATGAAACATGAACCAAAACCCAAAGCAAACCGTGAAAAAGCTGGACGATGACATCACGGTTTTCTCCAGAGCGGCTGTATATATATATATATATATATAAATGAACTAAATTAATAACTTTTTTACAACAGAAATGAAACCTCACTGAACTGACTTAAGATGGACTGTGATGCTATTTTCTTCTGGAAACAAACTTTGTTGCATTATTTTCCTGTTATCTCTGTAAAGCTGCTTTGAAACACTCTATAAAAAGCGCTATATATAAATGTGACTTGATTGGACTTGACTAATGCTGACTGCATTTAAAAAAAATGCAATTATGCACTGCTAAACAACTCTAATTTGTGGTTTAAAAACTGATTCAGATCTGATTTCTGGAAATATGGTTCAGTCCGAACAGTCAAATGGGATTCTGTATCTTTTCTTTCCTTAGTGACGTTACTCTTGGTTATCTTGACGTCGTGCTGTAACTGATGGACAGGCAAACTAAACATTATTCACACACCAGATATCTTTTTTTAGATTTTTTTACTAGTGTGTGCAGAACACTAAAGTTCATTTATATAAGTGAGGAGAGCAAAATAAAGTAAACTGTGATATTATACCCAAAATTTATTGTGTTTTCTTTAATTGCTAATGCTCTTTTTACACACAGACTGAACACAATGAAGCATTTCTTGGTGATTGGTTGAGCTAAACTGGTATTATCTAATAGTGTAGTTAAATTTAACAGCTGACAGATATTCAACATAATTCATGTGTGAGACAGTCTAACAGAAGGACGGACAAAACCAGTCAAATATCAACTGAGTTCTGCTCATATTTTATTACCATTCTCTAAACTATAGTGAATAAACTGAGATAATGTGAGAAATGTTGAAGGTGTCTGAATACATGTTGGTTTGACTGTATATAAATCAGATCTTGACATCGTCGTCTGATTACTTCACCTGCAAAATTAAAGTTTGTACAGTGAAATCAGAACTATGTGCATAATCAGCAAACATGTAAATGTTTAGTGCAAAGATCTCTCTCTCTCTCTCTCTCTCTCTCTCTCTCTCGTTTCTCTCTCTCTCTCTCTCTCTCTCGTTTCTCTCTCTCTCTCTCTCTCCCTCTCTCTCTCTCGTTTCCCTCTCTCTCTCTCGTTTCTCCCTCTCTCTCTCTCGTTTCTCTCTCTCTCTCTCCCTCTCTCTCTCTCGTTTCTCTCTCTCTCTCTCTCTCCCTCTCTCTCTCTCGTTTCTCTCTCTCTCTCTCTCTCCCTCTCTCTCTCTCTCTCTCTCGTTTCTCTCCCTCTCTCTCGCTCTCATTTCTCTCTCCCTCTCTCTCCCTCTCTCTCTCTCTCTCTCTCCTTCCTTCTCTCTCTCCCTCTCTCTCTCTCTCTCTCTCTCTCCCTCTCTCTCGCTCTCATTTCTCTCTCCCTCTCTCCCTCTCTCTCCCTCTCTCTCTCTCTCTCTCCCTCCCTCTCTCTCTCTCTCTCTCTCCCTCTCTCCCTCTCTCTCTCTCTCTCTCCTGTCGAACAGGTGTCTGTCTGTCTCTACATCGGCGTGATTGAAGAAACCCTGAAAATCTTCCTCTTACAGCCTCTCCTGTCCTCGCCTGCCAACATAATGACATCCAGCATTCAGCCCCTGCGTCTGAGATGTGCTGATCACAGCTGTGCTGCTTCTTCCAGCTGAGGAACGATACAACAACAACAAAACATCACAAGCCCAATAAACGACATGCATGGGGGCCAAATTAGCCGTGCCTTTATGCAAATGAAAGCTGTTGACAAGGAGACCCGCCACGCTTCACTCCAGCCCTGCTCATAAAACACGCCAGGATACGTTTATAAATGACGTGCAAAAGAAACGGGAGATTTTCCTCTTCCCTGAGGTGATCTAGGACTGAAAGAAAATGAAATAATCAGTGAGAAGCATCTGTTGAACAGCAAGCACACAAGTGTCAGAATATGAGGATGTGTAATGTCGAGTAGTGCTGATTAACACCGGGTTCAGCACCGCGGACAGCGACACGCTGCAGTGTAATTGCATTCTCCAGTCTGAACAGTCAGATGGGATTTCAAGCAGCTTTTCTTTCTTTGCTTCCCATTCATAGTGACAGTTACTCTTCGTTCTCTTGATGTCGTGCTGTAATTGATGTAGATAAATCAGATAGTGACATCATCGTCTCATTACGTTACGTGCAAAATTAAAGTTTGGACAGTCAAATCAGAGCTGATTAATGGCACATCGCGCGCACAGAGTTCAGCACCACGGACAGCGACACGCCGCAATCTCTAATGTAATGATGCCAGTCATGTATTGGATTGGGTTCATCTTTAAAAGTCAAGCAATACAAATTGATTACATTGAATTATTTAATAACAGAAAGTATTTTTATGTATACTTGCATATACAGAGATTTTAGATGTAGAGGAACAGTGAGTCTAGAAAGGGGTGTTTTTTTGCAATTTTTTTTTTTACAATACTGATTGTTTCAAAATCAGCAAATTAACTTGAAAAATACCATGATAATATCAAAGTATCCTTTTTTGTAATACAAAATGTATGTTGCCAAGTATGAATTATTTTTATCAACCTGTACTATACTGTAAATGAGCAATGCATACAACGTGTAAAATGTCAAATAAAACCAATTATATGAGCTGAAACATGCAGATGTGTTATTTTTATCCTTAACGTGATAGAAAATAGCAGTAACTATTTGTTCAGGCATTTTTATTTTAGATATTGAACATTTCAGTACGAATGATTAAATTGTAGCTATTTTAGTGATGCCAGTTAAAGGGTTAAAGCTGCTAAGCAGCGTCACAACGTGTTGCTTTTATGCAAATTCGAGCTCTAAAAACCCTTCTAAACGCCGTACAAATGTTTGACCTCTCGCCCCGCCCCGCACGAGCGCCTACACTCACGCCGCCCTGTGATTGGCTGGCCCGCGCTGATTATGCAAATGAACCGCGGGTCTGTTCAAAAGGCGCGAGCTGACGTCACGAGTCA
This sequence comes from Squalius cephalus, assembly GCF_949319135.1. NCBI lineage: Eukaryota > Metazoa > Chordata > Actinopteri > Cypriniformes > Leuciscidae > Squalius > Squalius cephalus. The sequence goes on along the minus strand of NC_137127.1, from coordinate 1,811,969 downwards.
GAGTGGCAGCTGACACACGGAGAGCGAGACAGATGGAGAAAGTGAAGGAATCCTGAGGAGAAAACGAGGTGAGATACATCAAGCCAAGAGAGGAGTGTACAACTGTGATAGACGGAGAGAAAGAGAAAGAAGAGAGAGAGAGAGGAGTGAATGGTAGAGAGCGGGAGACACAGCGCGCGGGAGGGAGAAAGATGGCCTCGGTCACGGCGGAGAATGGCTTCAGCACCGGCAGAATCAACGGACTCAACAGCGCGATTCCCATGAAAGATCACGACGCCATCAAGCTCTTCATCGGCCAGATCCCGCGGAACCTGGAGGAGAAGGACCTCAAGCCGCTGTTCGAGGAGTTCGGCAAGATCTACGAGCTCACGGTGCTCAAGGACCGGTTCACCGGGATGCATAAAGGTCGGACTTTATCTTTCTTTCGGTCTCTCTCTCTCTCTCTGTGTCTCGGAACGTTCTGACAGGGTTCTCTCAAAGTTATGAACAAACGTTCTTCCAGTAACGTTCATATAATCTTCATTCAAAGTTAACGGACCTTTTCCCACAGACTGGGATGACGGTTTAACGGTTTTAACAGTCATCAGCATCGTATTGAAAGTTTTTAATATTTTCTTTTTTTTTAAATGTATGTAAATGTATAAAACTTTACTTAGAATTATATTACATTTGCTTCAAATTACAAAAATAAAATAAAAAAGCTGATGTGACCGTGAGGGTGTTTCTAATACAGCGACTAACGTCTTTTCTCTCTTCTGACTGCTGTTATCAAGCTCTCTCTATTGTTTTTTTACTCGTTTTGAAAGTTGGGAAAACATTATTGTGTTTTTTGCTATTTGAGCAAATGGGAAGACAATATATATATATATATATATATATATATATATATATATATATATATATATATATATATATATATTAGTCTCTCATTCAGCAATAGAAGTTTACCCAACTATGACGACTTCCCTTCTGAGAAACCGGAAATGTGAAAAGGGTCCAGAACGTTCTCAGTGAAACGTTTTTTTTTTTTTAGTTGGACGTTCATCTAACTACTTACTACTTCTTATCAAACTTTCAACAAGTTACATTCCTATAATGTTTGTAAAATTATCACCTGGAGCATTCCCGTAATGTTCCCCTAGCCTTCGCGTAAACAAGAAAAAACCTTTTTAAAATGTTATTAGAACATGTTCTTGTCAGCTGGGATCATAGATGATCATAAAACTATGGAAGCTTGTTTCCGCCACAGAATAAAAAAGAAAAAAGTCAGAATTACAAGAAAAAAAAGTCAGAATTGCAAAAAACAACAACAACAAAAAACAGAATTGCTAGAAAAAAGTCAGAATTGTGAGAAAATAAATCTCATTGACCTTTTTTTTAATTTATATTAAATATAATATAATAAATAATATTAATATATAATATTAAACCGCTGGAACTTCAAAGAACTCTCACTCCTAAAAATAAAGGTTCCAGCTGGAAACAAAATTGCGTTTACAGCCGAACTAGAACTATCAATGAAATATCCAGAGATTTTATTTTTATTTTTATTTTATTTAAATAAAAAAGTAGTCCAGGAATGATGATAATGTAGAAAGCTTTATTTTTAAGAGTGGAGTGAAGTGTGTGTGTGTGTGTGTGTGTGTGTGTGTGTGTGTGTGTGGATCAGAGCAGCATCAGTGGACACACACACACACACACACACACACACACACACACACACACACACACACACTCATAAAGCATGGCTTTCGCATGCGGAAACTTCTCAGTCGCCTGTTGTGTTGTCTTTGCGTAATCTTTTCCCTCTGAACTAAAGTAAACACGGACAGAATGAAACTCATGAATGAAGAAATAAAAATAGGGTTGCTATGATGAACTGATTAATTTATTTTAAAAAAAGTATTGAAGTTTTATTTAATTTTGAATGCATTCACTTAATAATCTGTAGTTATTTTAAGAGCATAAACCCTGTCTGTATTAAATAACACGGCTCATGTCATTGTGCTTGTTTTGCATTACTAACAGTAACTCACACACATTTTCCAGATGCTTTGTGCTTCGCTCTTTGTGCTCGCTCATATCTTTCATAAGGCAGCGTGTGCTTTGTTGTTCAGTTCAAGAGCATCAACATTATAAAGACATTTTATAATCTACTTGAGCTGAGGCCAAAATATTTCCATTAGGTTCTTATTTAGTCCTTCATAAACTCTCTCTCTCTCTCTCACACATACACACACACACACACACACACACACTCTCTCTCTCTCTCTGTCACAAACACAGACTCTCTCTCTCTCTCTCTCTCGCTGTAATCACAGGTTTTGTGCTGATGGTTCCCAGTGGATCAGACGTGTAACATTAAAGCTGTTAGTTTACATTAATAGCCTCGAGTCACGGGGACGACCGAGACACACACACACACACACACACACACACACGGCCGTCAGCGCATCAGTTTAGTGTCCTTGACCAAAGAGGAACTATTACGCCCTTTTACATTTCAAGTCTTGTTGTCTCAGGCTCTACTAGAACAGGTTTTCCTGCTGTAATGTTGATTATTCTCCTCATATTCTCCATTGTTGCGGCTCCTCTCTTCCCAGTCTGTCAGTAACGCTCTGGAGTGTGTTTCCCGTAACTCGTAACTCGCTGCTTCACTATTACAATGAAGAAATCAACTATAGTCTCGACTGTTTCCCGAAACCGCAAATTGGTCGTTCAACCACACTGGTTAATGATGTCACACAGATGTTGGAGTAATAACTACTGTTAATGAATCTGTTTGAGATCAAATTAATGCGAGATGTTTTACTATAAATTACAGACATGCATCTGAGGAATATTTCTCATTTTCTCAGTTATTTCGCTTTATTTCCAGATTCACTCATAGACTCGATCTCACACACTAGAGCTCGTTCACACACGCACACTTCAGAAACTACACTTTAAATCTCTTGACAAACTAAAAGACGTAAATGACATTTGTATGTGTTCTAGATGAAACAGGTTGTACTGAAAGTCCGCTTGATTATTTGACTCAAGATCAGGATTTATTGAGTCCACATGTCATGAAAACTAGAAGCTCTTCTTCAAACCGCAGCTCGAGATCTGTCGCTCAAACACACACAACTCTCCGATGCTGTTTGCGAATGTTCGTTAGAGCGACGGTTTCGGGAAACACCGACTCGTTAAACTGCTGATAACGACAGACTGTAGTTGGCTAATGATGTTTTTGGGAAACACACTCCAGTTTACTTCCTGTCTCTATGAAGCCCCTCCTTCTGAAAAGCACACTGTGCTCTGATTGGTCGGCTGGAGCAGTGTGTTGTGATTGGTCGAGCGCTTCGAGTGTGTTGGGAAATGTCCCGCCCCTTTCCATAACCGCCAGTTTAACACACTACTAACTAACTCAACCAGGCCCCGCCCCTTTATTCTGCGCATTAATTATTATAATGAGGAATATTGTGACGTGTTCGTTCCCGGAAGAAACTCAAGACTTTCAGGAGTTCAGGAACACTGACACTGATATAGAGAAGAACTGGAGCTTCTTCATGATTAAACAGCAACATTACACACTTAATGATGGAGATTAATAACTCTTTAAAGAACCACAGGCAGCTCATTCTGATTGGTTCCTGCAGGATTTGTTGATTTGGTTTGTCCAGCCGTTGGCATGCGTGCCCTTCACACACACACACACACACACCTTCCCAGCGTCGGTCCGTGTGCCGGTTTGGGCTGTGAGTGGTTTTGGCCTGCGGGGGGGAAGTCTTCAGGTCTGACGCCAGATAGATGAGATGCTGAGAACATTCACTTCTGCACAACAGCAGAACACCGTGAGCTCAGACGCCTTCACTCAATCCTGACTCTATGACCGCTGATGAACAGTTAAACGTAATCATATGGAGCAGTTTACTCCGTTGAAGTGTGCGTATGAGTTTTTTGTTGAGTTTCATATTTGATTCAAGCTTTTGTGGCCCATGTAATATGATATAGTGAGAATAAAAACAGCTCTTTGCAATTTGGTGCAGATGCTGATATTTATATGGACAAAAATTGATGAAATTCGGATGCTTATAATATAAATAAATGAGATCTTTATAACAGTATAGCAGATACTTGCATGAAATGCATATAAATATCAATATCTGCCAATAATGTCTTAGTAAAATGATATTTAAATGCTCAGTTTTATGATGAAACCACTAGTTTTTTTGCAGAATTGTGAGGAAAAAAAATCAGAATTGTGAGAAAAAAAGTCAGAAATGTGAGAACAAATGTCAATTGTGAGAAAAAAAGTCAGAATATTTAGAAAAAAGTCAGAATTGCAAAAAAAAAGTCAGAATTGTGAGGAAAAAAAATGATGTAAATGTAAATCAGCGAGATCTTTATAACAGTATAGCAGATACTTACATAAAATGCATATAAATATCTATATCTGCCAATAATGTGTTAGTAAAATTATATTTAAATGCTCAATTTTATGATGAAACCACTAGTTTTTTGCAGAATTGTGAGGAAAAAGTCAGAATTGTGAGAACAAATGTGAATTGTGAGAAAAAAAGTCAGAATATTTAGAAAAAAAGTCAGAATTGTGAGGAAATAAAAGTGATCTAAATGTAAATCAGCGAGATCTTTATAACAGTAAAGCAGATACTTACATTCAATGCATATAAATATCTATATCTGCCATGCTATTTAAATGCTTAGTTTTATGATCAAAGCTCTTCTAGAACAGATAATGCAATACAATGATGATTGAGAGATGAACAAATAAACCTTCCTCAAAAGCCTGATGATCATATTTCATACTCATGATTTTTCTAATAAATAATGTCTGGATAATCAAGTAAACCCAATTCAGTCCAGATGAAGCATTACCAACAATATCAAAGTTATTCTTATGTTTGCTTGATTAAAACTCAGTGCAGATTTAAAGAAGCTCGAGCTGAAGGACGTTTGTACAGTTACACTGAAATACTTTTACTGGATAAAAAAGAGAAAACTATCAGGAGATCGATCAGGAGATGAAGTGCGACAGGAAAGTTTTGATCATTTTGAGGCCTTTAGAAATTTGCTGTAAATATAATAAAATATTATATAGTTACACTTAAACTCTGACTCTGAATGTAATTGCATAAATCTGAAAGCAAGAGTTCGGGTGAGCAATTCAATCCAAACAAGCTCGTTTTGGCAATAGATGACTCTTATTGTTGAGTAATGACATTTAAGTGTGATTCATCATGTGTCTCACACACACACTGAAGGACCTGGAGAGATGTGAATGTCGTGTGTGTGATGGGTTTGCGGTGAGACGTGTGTTTTGATGACTTACATAATGTTGTTTCACTTGAACCGCTGCCGCTGGACTCCTGTATCAGCACTTCATCATCGTCCGTCAGATTGCATTTAGCTTGTGTTGGAGTTTTACTGTCTGTCTGTGTGTGTGTGTGTGTGTGTGTGTGTGTCTGTGTGTGTGTCTGTGTGTGTGTCTGTGTGTGTGTCTGTGTGTGTGTGTGTGTGTGTGTGTGTGTGTGTGTGAGATGCTCAGGTCATGAAGGAGGCGCTGCTGTTAGAGATCTCAACATGACAAAATATACAAATAAACATTTTAATTGGGCTGCACAATATATCAAAATTGTCTAAATATCGCGATGGTTTGCTGTACTGAATCATTATAATACTTCAAAAAGTTACGTAAAGTCAACATTTTAGGTTGACACAGGTAGAGAATAGACTGTACACACGACTGTCACACACGTGTGATGATACGCATAATGTTAAAAAGAGACACTAGTAAAGCACATAGGCCTATGAGGAGTTTCTGGGTGTTTCTCCCTCAGATCTGCTCAGAGGTCTTGATTGTGGCATTTATTTGAGGTTTAGAATCCATTATTCCTGTAATTCTTTTGTCTTTTATGAGTTTAATAAAGAACTCTGTCTCGTATTCTGTCCAAACACACCTCATCATCTACGTCAGCTGACCTGTAAATGCGCAAAAACTGTTTCCATTGCAGTTTTGCGAAATATTTCTTTTTTGAATTGCCTGAAAAACCCCCTCATGTGAGCGGAAAAACTTGTTTGCGATAAATGGGAGTTTTTGCGAAAATTACGTGTTTCCATTGGGCGTATTTTCAATTCGCAATTTCAATTTGCGCAATTTGAAGGGTAATGGAAACACGGCTAATGACAGATAAAACATTTTTAACAGTCAAAACTTTCATTCTATGATGGTTTTGCAAGTAATCCGCAAATCAAGTAGCATCCTTACGGATCAACTACGACCCGTTACTAGGCCTGTCGCGATAGTCAATAAATCAATTAATCGCACGATAAAAAAAATGAGCTCGATAATTTTTCGGCCGCGATAATTCCATTTGCATGCTTGTTTGATTTCCTCGTCTCTCTCTCTCTCTCTCTCTACCAAATAGACTGGATGACCACTCTCGGTTCCTTAGCCTATAGGAGGAGTGAACCCTCTTGTCAGTCACATGGTCTTTGTGTGGGGAGGCGGCGCCGCGGCTCCTGTCAGTCACATGGTCTTTGTGTGGGAAAGCGCCGGCGGAACTGCTTGCGGCGACTGCCGGGAGAGAGAGAAGACGCTAGTTGTGAGTTGGAGGGGGAAAAAAAAGAAAAAGATGGAATTGGTTTCAAAGCCAAACGCGACAGCGAGCCCGATCTCATGAAAATGCTTATCTATACCGTGAATGTTATTTCTCGTGCCATTTATACGCCCAAAATAGTTTTTGCGTGCATATGATACGCACTTTATGGCGTGTAATACGCACGCACTGCTCGCCCCTAATCCCAACCAAGTATTTTCAGTGTGTAGCATATACACGCAATAAAGTGCGTCTCCGTCTTCCCGACAGTACACAATCACTCGGGAGTTTGTTTAGTCGACAAAGTAACAGGAGGACAGTGCAGAATGGTGTGATATGGCCTGTTGAGGCTTTTTTTAATTGGTTTACAAAGGTCCTAACTGGCAGTTTTGCCTGTTATGGAATGTATCACTATTTATGCCTAATGTTTAATATTTTTTGAAGTGCAATTTTGTTTACATCCATTTTATTTATTAACAGACATTTATTTTGTTAACAGACACTGAGAGTCCATTGCTTTTATTGTTTTTGGTTGTTTTGTTAATTTTTTGTGGATATTTAAAATGTTTTCCGTTTTCAATGTTTAATATTCTTTAGAAATAAAAGTTTATAGATTTTTGAAAAGGTGTACCTGCATTTATTATGCCATTATCATTATATTAGATGAAAATGGTCTCAGAACGACAATATTATCGTTTATCGCAATAATTTCTTGGACAATTTATCGTCCAGCAAAATTTGTTATCGTGACAGGCCTTACCCGTTAAACCCTCAGTGGCGAGAATGTGCCTCGTGTCTGTTCTGATGGGTCACGGACAGCAGACAAAGCAATACTAAAAAGCAAATGAAATAAAGCTAACCCTATAATCATGCATGCAAAACAAGCAAGCCTGTGTCTCGATCACTGCGTCTGGGTTTCCAGCGCATAACAGTCGTTACTCGAGAGATGTTTAGACTAATATACTTGAGCTGTGAAGGAGAGCCTGTTGAGTTATTAAAGTCTCTTGACATCCAGCATAAAGTCCTGGGTTTGACCGATGTGTGTGTGTGTGTGTGTGATGAGTGATTCTGCTCGCCGCTGCAGAAATGCCTCTCCGAGGGTCACCGCTGCCACACATGGGGCAAAAAACACATTTGCTTTTGATGTTTAAGCATGTTGGATTAATCTGCAGCGGCGCCGTCTGAAAATGCATATGTGGGTTTTTTCTGCTATTTGTCCAATTAATGTGATTTTGAATATTGCTGTCGTTTGCATGATTGCCAGACATGTCTCTCTGTATGATTTTTTTAATTATTTTTTTTAACTTGTACTTGCAGACTTTGTTGTTTTCAGTTGTACTTTACATATAAATTGACATTGCCAATGTGATTTTTGAATATTGCTGTCATTTGTGAGTAGAGTTGGGAATCGAAAATTGATTCCAATTCTGGAATTGAATACCTGAGGTCGGGAATCGGATACTTGTGATAAAATAAAAGTTTTGATTCCTCTTGATTGTGAGCATTTGAATGTGTCTTTAAAGCTATTAAAGTGCGAGACGACTCAGTTCTGCACGTGTGTATCAGTGTATTAGATCAGTGCAGCTCTTAAAGGGACAGCAGCCTAATATTCTTTCCGGTCTCTATAATAACACTAATATTCCTGCCGTCTCTTTAATAACTCTAATATTCCTGCCGTCTCTATAATAACTCTAATATTCCTGCCGTCTCTTTAATAACTCTAATATTCCTGCCGTCTCTATAATAACACTAATATTCCTGCCGTCTCTATAATAACACTAATCAACAAAGAGAAAATTCACTTATTCTTGACTGAATAACTTTTGTCACTATATTTGTAATGTATATTTTATTAATAAAGTGCAGTGTTATTTTACATTTGATTACAGTTTCTAAACCTGAAAATCTTAAAACACTGTTTATTTCAATCGTATCTTTGCTCAGTTGTGTCTATTTGTTGCGATTGCTAAGTTTTTATTTGTTGTTTTTTAATTACTGAGTGTTTACTTGTCTTTAATAAAGCTTGACATTTAGGCTATATTAGTTAGGCTTGTTGTTTTTCTTGGTATTTTAAACCACAGGTATAGTGTTCTTCAGCCTGTTGATTTCTGTTCATGATATTCAGCTACAATTAAATGTTTTGCAATAAGACTAAATGTGAATGATATCTAAGCTTTTTTTTTTTTTTTTTACCTTATTGGAATCAAAATTAAGAATTGAAATCGTTAAAATTAAAATGATACCCAACCTTATTTGTGAGTGATGTGTATTGCTGTCAAATGTGTGTGATGTTTGCCTGTGCAGACTGAGTCTGATCACTCAGTAACTCCGCTGTGTGTGTGTGTGTGTGTGTGTGTGTTTCAGGATGTGCCTTTCTAACGTACTGTGCCAGAGACTCGGCGCTGAAGGCCCAGAGCGCTCTCCATGAACAAAAGACTCTACCCGGGGTAAGAGCCTGATTATTTCTCTCTCTCTCTCAGCCGGGTCTCGCTCTTTCTCCTCCACTCATAATCAAACTATCAATAATAATGCCAACAAAGCTCTGGTGCTGCTCGCAGCTGATTGGCTGACAGACCGTTCCTGGTTTCGTCTGATTCCTTCATGTTCATTAATGAGGTTTTTCGAGGGCAACATCTGACTTTTGAACATAAGAGTTTAAAGAAGCTCGTCTCAGTTTCTTTGGCTGCGTTCACAGATCGGATTTGCTTTTTGGATGTGAACAGCAGAAATCACATTGATTCAGATTTTGACAGTGCCATTTGAATATGAAGACAATTAAACATAATAATTGTGTGCTAATGTGTAAAGTGTTACACAGAAAGGTGCATATATTTATTTAAAATATAAAAGTTGTCAGGAAAGGGAAGTTGTGTTAGTTTTTTCTTCTATATTGTGTCGTATCTCCGAGTGAAACGCTGCCAGACTGTTCCTGGTTCCGTCTGATTACTTCATGTTCATTTAATGAGGTTTTTTTATTTATTTTTTAGGGCAATATCTGACTTTTGAACATAAGAATTTAAAGAAGCTCGTCTAATTTGCTTTTTGAATGTGAACAGCAGAAATCACATTGATTCAGATTTTGACAATGCCATTTCAATATGAAGGCAATTAAACATAATAATTGTGTGCAAATGTGTAAAAGGTGTAACTATTACACAGAAAGGTGCATATATCTATTTAAAGTATAAAAGGCGGCATGAAAGGGAAGTTGTGCTGGTCTTTTCTTTCATATTGTGTCGTATCTCCGAGTGAAACGCTCCTGGAACTAGAACAAATGTGGTACTTTAATGTACATTATGAATGCTTTGAACAGTGACGGTAGAAGAACATTAATGCAAACGCATGGATTTAATCCTTAATATTTCATATAAATACATATCTTGATACTATGATCTTCGTTGATGCAGCCTCACCAAAAAATGAGATTTGAGCAGAGAAGTGAGACTGTGCTTTGTGTCTCGATGTGGACGAGCTGTAGCGTCTCTCTCTCTCCGCTTCCCTCCTGTGCGTTCGACAGATGTATTATGAATAGGCTGGATGTTTCGCTGCTGTATTCCCGAGGTTCTGCTCTTCCCAGGAGAGCGATCACTGTTCAAACCTGCAGGGAGAAAGCCAGTGTGACGGGAAGAGAAGGGACAGACAGACTCGTGTCTCTGCTCTAGAGATCGATCATCAGTCCTGATGAATCTCTCGGGGATTTACCATGCTCTGATCTACGGGAGAGAAAGATGTGACCGTTTAATCAAGCTCCAAAAACAGCTCGTTTTGATATTGCGGGATCTGTGATGTCACTCATGCAGATGTATTTGCATATGACGTCAACGAATAGTTCTTCATCATCGCACCATAAGCGTTCAGTCACTTAACCCTTTAGAACCTGAAGCTAAAATAGGTGCTTTTCACATTATTAGATTTTTTTGACTGTAAAATTCTAAAACAATGTGCTATCTTAATGTGCAAGGTGTCATCTTTTTCAGAAAAAGATTAGCTTTCAACAAATTACAGTTATTGACCATTATTGTGTGTGGTGAGTTTGTAAACAGAATTTAAATAGACAAAAATAAAAGAACGAGAATAAATTTACTGATTTTTATTTAGAAAAAAAACATGAACGAAAGAAACTAACACTTTAAAGTTGAAAAATGAACTATAATATACAAGTCTTTTTTGTGACATTGGGTTGCACAGTTTTCATTTAGGACACTTTTTTTCATACACGCGCACACACACACACACACACACCACATGCTTAGATACGTGAAAGAGTAACGGCCATCCGCTTCCCAAGTTTCATTTAAAATCATCCCAATCCCCTCTTCTGCTGTCTAACACTTCTTTCGCCATGTATTTGTTCGTTTCTTTTATTATTTTATGCAATCCAAAACACTCGCTTCGTATCGCTCTGTTCAAATCCTTCCTTCCCGCGCTGCTGTCATTTGCAGACGGAAAGCATGAAATTACCGTAATAAGCCGTATATAAGCCTGAAAAGCACATGTTGTCGACTGTCAGGGGCAATTTGCTTGCTGGAATGTGTCGGCGACGACACGGCCGGTTCTAAAGGGTTAATGTTGTCTTTGACGGGTCCGGTTTAAACAGTGCTAGTAAATCCAAAATAGTCAAAGATACACTGACCAAAAACAACTGAGACACAGGGCGATAAACACAGGGTGAACGTGATTTCACCAAGTAACCTCTTTGTTGATCCTGGAACAACTTTCCAATCAACCAATCAGATTTGAGGGACAAGTTTATGTCAAGTTTAGGCTTAGGTGAGGTGCTTCAACATCGGTTATTCACCGATCATTTCCCTCTGATTTTAGGGAAAAGTTATAGGTAGGGATAGGGATAGGGTAAGGACTAAATTTTGGGACAGGAATGTGATTCCAGGATCAACAAAATATGTTGATCCAGGAACATGTCTTACTTGGCAAAATCACGGTGACCATAAATACAGGAGTAGAACAAAGGAAAGTAAAGGTGAACACAATGGGAAATGAAGGAAGACATAATCCGTAACTAAGGAAAGCGAAACTAAACAGAGAGAAGAAACGGGAACAAATGGAAAAAGAACTGAGAACAGCGTATCAAAATAAAAGTCGACAGAACCGAACATAAAACAAGTTTTTCCTGAAATGTTTCAGTTCAATGTTTGTCCGACATTTTTCAGAAACATTCCTGTAATGTTCGCTTTATGTTGGCATAACGTTTTGAAAACATGCTTTGAACTTTTCAAAACTAAATGGGAACGTTGGCAAGACTTTCTTTGTTCGCTGGGCAGATTTTTGTTCGCTGGGAAGAATTGACTTCAGGATTCAGGATGGTGATCGTGTGTGTGTGTGTGTGTGTGTGTGTGTGTGTGTGTGTGTGTGTGTGTGTGTGTGTGTGTGTGTGTGTGTGTGTGTGTGTGTGTGTGTGTGTGTGTGTGTGTGTGTGTGTGTGTGTGTGTGTGTGTGTGTTTCATCTCTGCTGGAGTCTCGTATCAGACCGAACACATTAGCGATCGCGCTCAGAGGTCACGCTGTTCTTTTATCCTCCCGTGACCGTCAGTTTGTCCAGAGAGTACACACACACACACACACACACACACACTGCTGGAGAGAGAAAAATCTTCTGTTTTCCTCTTTTTAATTAATTCTCAGGTCAGCGGGGAAGCAGGTCAGTGACCTTACGCTTGTAAATATCAGTCAAATAAACGGCTCTCGAAATGTCATCAACGGTTTACACATGAAAGGGGAATATAAGATAAGAAGGAAACGACAAATGCTAAAATGTTGTCAAGATTAAGACATTTCAGGATCAGTAAAATAAAAACTAGAAAACATGTAAGTACCAAATATGCAGTTCCAACATTTTCAAACCCTTTTGTATAATATAGAAACCTGGAAAGTTAACAGAAATACAGTAAATGTAACACTTCAATTTAAAGTTTAAGTTAATTGAAAAAGAACGAACTTGCCACAAAATGACTTCTCACTGCTAAACTTCTGTACCAAACAAAATATCTGGATATATAAACGTTTATTATCTTCAAAATGGATCAAGTCAAGTCATCTTCATTTATATAGCGCTTTTAACAATGTAGATTGTTTCAAAGCAGCTTTACAGAGATAAGCGTATAATTTAAGGTAACAGAGATTGTTTTGGCTTTATAGCAGAGTTAAGTTATTTCCATCTAAAGTTATTTTTGATTGATTCGCTTCCGTCGCAACAATCATTAGTTATTAACTTAGGGGCCGCTAAGACGACACCATTCCCTCTACACAGACTTTAAACGCGAACCTGTAAGAAATGCTGATGGCGTTCACATGCGCATTAGGAATTAATTATATTGGTATGCGCATTTGAATATATTTTCGCAGGTTTGTAATTCCCTACAGACCAAGCCTAAACAAACTACTTGTCTGGCCTTGTATACAGAATTTTGTCACTTCGGGGTAGATGCGCGAAACCGAAATGATCCTGACGACGCTTTATCTGTAGAGGGGTAAAGGGATCCTCCATAGGGAGAGACTAGTTGGCACTTCAGCACTGCGTTGTCATCGGTCCAGGCGAAGGTCCTTCATCAGATCTGGATTCGGCCCGGATCCGGCTGGCTGCGGGAAAACCCCGGGATAAACAAAGACACTAAAATTAGCGTAGATGCCATTCTTCTTATTCTTCTTAATGGAAGGTGTTCCCAGTCAGAACATCAGGATCAGAAATGTTTGGAAATGACTTAGGCCTGTTAAAATCACTACAATCAAACATTAATAAGAGCTCCCGTGTCATTTTTTTAAATGTTTAAAAGACAATTGAAGCTGGAAGTTTCATCTTAATCTTAAGAGTCTTTTATTTTGACAGGTATTTCCTTCACCCTCTTTCTGAATGTGTCTGTTTATTTCCAGTGTGTCAGTTCATGTTTCAATAAATGATAGTTGTGCCGATTAGTTCCTGCTTATGAATGTACAGCCCATCTCTCTTGCCTTTAAAAAAAAATATCAGTCAGTGTTATGATGTAATTTTCCTGAGGCTTGAGAGTGATGTTTGTGCCATTGGCCTCATATTTTTGGAGATTGAGATGGAATACAATGGAAATACTGACAGATAGATACATATATATGATATATATTAGCATTCGCCAGCATCTCTCATTGAGCATTGCATGATTAATGTGGCCGATTGGGTGAGTATTAATTGTTCCCGTCTTGCTTTTGTGCTGTTTTGCTAGTTTTATATATAAAAGCGTGACACTTTGCAGTTTGGAAGTGCATTTTGCGTTTCATTTATTGCACTGGAAATGGAAAGTCTGGATGCATTGCATTGTGGGATGCAGTAACTGTGTTCTGTTTATACGCAAATGTTGCAGGTCATCCTGTTTGTCTTTAATGGACTTTAATGGCATTTACTAACGCACACGATGTCATCTTCCAGACGTTTGGCTTGAGTTTGCTGTCGATCATCTGAGGGAGTTTTATCCCGACGGCTGTTCTCCTGTGATGTTGCTCTTTCTCCTGTTCTCTGAGTGTTTTACAGCATGTCGGAAAGGCAAATCACAAATGAGATTTATTTAATGTTGCAATTGATTCTTCCAGACTGCAATGAGAATAAACAGAGCAAATCGAATCTTTTGCTTAATCCATTCTCATATTTCAGAAAAGACAGAGCAGCTCAAAAGTTTCAGAAACAATCTAATAATGTCTCAAACTGTGCTCTAATTTTCCAAGATACCGAAGTCTGCAGTCAAGTCAATATACATTTTTACTGTCTATTTTTTTTTATATGTTTTTTTGTCTCTGCTGAAACTTCTGGGACAAATGTGAATGAAACACAGCTGAGATCTGCTTTAGTTCTCCTGAGCAATGACAGAGAAACATCTGCTCAGTTTTCCTTGTTGTTTGTGTTTTTTGTCTCCGGCCGGAGACTCTGGGATACATTAATAACTCTCAATATTCACTTGATGAGCGTTGTCTTTAAATACATAAATGTAAATACTGTTCAGTCAATATTGTCTGCCACTGGTGTGTGTGTGTGTGTACATTATAAGGACCAAAATGTCCCAACAAGGATAGTAATAGCAGTAAATTATGACGCTATGGGGACATGTTTTGGTCCCCATGAGGAAAACAGCTTATAAGTCACTAAACTAGTTATTTAGAAAATGTTAAAATGCTGAAAATGTTCTGTGATGGGTATGTTTAGGGGTCAGGTTAGTGTGTGTGTGTGTGTGTGTGTGTGATGGGTATGTTTAGGGGTCAGGTTAGTGTGTGTGTGTGTGTGTGTGTGATGGGTAGGTTTAGGGGTAGGGTGTGTGTGTGTGTGTGTGTGTGTGTGTGTGTGTGTGTGTGTGTGTGTGTGTGTGTGTGTGTGTGTGTGTGTGTGTGTGTGTGTGTGTGTGTGTGTGTGTGTGTGTGTGTGTGTGATGGGTAGGTTTAGGGGTAGGGTTAGTGTGTGTGTGTGTGTGTGTGATGGGTAGGTTTAGGGGTAGGGTTAGTGTGTGTGTGTGTGTGATGGGTAGGGTTAGTGTGTGTGATGGGTAGGTTTAGGGGTCGGGTTAGTGTGTGTGTGTGATGGGTAGGGTTAGGGGTAGGGTTAGTGTGTGTGTGTGTGTGTGTGTGCACGTGTGTGATGGGTAGGTTTAGGGGTGGGGTAGTGTAGGGATGCACCGATCCGATACTCAGTATCGGAATCGGCTCCGATACTGCCATTTTTGGCGGATCGGGTATCGGTCAGACAAGGCCGATCCAAATCCGATATTGTACGTATACTATTCAGTGTTATTGTTAAGCCCCACAAACATTATAAAGCACCATAAGTTTTCGTGCACAATATTTTAAGTGTTCTGAAGCCATTATATAGTATAATGTGAGATATAAATTAATATTTAAGTGTTAAATTCAAGATCACGTAAACGTTTCCCTCAGCTGCGGCTGTCAATCATTCTTCATTCAGCACTCAAACAGCGCGTCGCGTCCGGTTATGACAGAACACACGATGAAACTCTCTCCAAGATGATTCAATGTTACTATTATTATACTTGATCTGTAGATAAAGGTCTATGGTTTCACATAAAACAACTTTATCTTGCTGGACTTTATTGCTGTACCTTAATCATGTTACTTTCTACCGGGTGTCTGTTAGATCACAACACTGGAGTAAAGTCAGGTACTATTTGTTCTTCACGCGCACAGTAACTGAAATTTAAAAGAAAATGCTGAATAGACTATTGCATAGATAGATACTGTATAATACACTACGCATCAATATGTATTTTCTTTGTGCTTTAAACTTTTCAATGCGGACTCGACGCGCTGCGCGCTGTGATTCATGTTGCTTCAAGAGCATCATTCTGCGCTCGGGATGCGCATAAGCGCTTTGTGCCGCGATGTATTGGAGCCTTTCATATCATAATACAGTGACGAAATGAAAGATTATTAATAGCCGTTCTTGTCCTGTCCTATCTATTATGTTGCTACCTTATTAAACAGCTGTGCTATACATTTAAAAAATGTCTCAATTTTATAGTAGGATATAAAATAATTGCTATTTTTATCTTGTTTTTCATGAATGTATTTTACAACAATACAAAGAGCAATGTGTAAAGTTTTACCAGATTTAGTGTTACACTTATTGTCTCTAATTTGTTCTCCACTAAACATTTTTTTCACAAAATGTTCAGATTTTATACAATTAATTGTGCACTCGTGATTTTTCTAGACTAAATTTTATTGCTGAATTATCCACTAATCTAGTTTATAATAGCATTTATGTCAGATTATGATCATATATTTTTTGTTGGTGTTTTTCTTTTTTTTCAGTTCTTATCAGTTTAACACAGAGTAATAGAAATTCTACTTGATTAAAAAAAAACTGCGCTGGTATCGGTACGGATCGGTATCGGCCGATACTCAGAATTTTTGGGATCGGATCGGATCGGTTCTGAAAAAATGGTATCGTTGCATCCCTAGGGTAGTGTGTGTGTGTGTGTGTGTGATGGGTAGGGTTAGTGTGTGTGTGATGGGTAGGTTTAAGGGTCGGGTTAGTGTGTGTGTGTGATGGGTAGGGTTAGGGGTAGGGTTAGTGTGTGTGTGTGTGTGTGTGTGTGTGTGTGTGTGTGTGCACGTGTGTGATGGGTAGGTTTAGGGGTGGGGTAGTGTGTGTGTGTGTGTGTCTTGTTTGTCGCCTAATGAGGATTTATGGCATATTGTGTCTCATTCTACAGACATTCTCCCTCAGTTTCTCAGTTGTCCATCTCTCCGTCTGTCTCACAAGAGCTGCATTAGGTGAACACACACACACACACACACACACACTTATATTTATATATATATATATATATATTAGGGCCAGCAGCCCTACCCTCTCTACGGGTCAGTGCCAACACAGATCTGAATGTTGCGATATGATTTTGTCAAAGGTTTACTAGACAGAAGAATTGAAAGATCACTTGTGTATTTGAATGGAGATCACAGTATTTTAAAGTTTATTCGTTCAGCTCTATAGTCTTCTCTCTCAGTATATGAGCAGCGCGAGGGCTTTCAGTGCGTTCAGTCTCGCGTCTCTTCCACACGAACACTCGGGCTATTACGCCACTCAACACTCATAGATAACGACACACTTCATCCTCTGTTGGGACAAAAATAAAGCAATTAAAAAAAAACTTTTTCATCGAAACGATTTTAGAATCGTTAAAAAAAAAATTTGCGATAGCTAGGTGAATCAATTATTTTATTATTTTTTTTCTATTATTATTTTCTAATATATAAATAATACCACATTCTTATGTCTGAGTTTTTCCAGTGGTGTGTGTGTGTGTGTGTGTGTGTGTGTGTGTGTGTGTGTGTGTGTCCGCTGCTCCTGCTAATGGAGGTGAAGTCGTTATCAGAGCCGAACGCTGAACCCGCGGGTCTCGGTTCTGCCCGTCATGTGATCCGAGCTCCTCGTTCTGAGCGCCGCTCGTTTATTAAACCATCCTTTCACAGCTTTTAAGCCTCACCTTTGGTCCCTTTTAGAGTTAGAGCGGCGACTGTGAGAGAAACGTGACGCAGAGACCCAGAACAGCCTTCAGCGCAGACGAGTGTGTGTGTGTGTGTGTGAGTCACAAATTAACATGATTAGGAAACAAATGGGCCGGTTTGGCTCGTATTGGCAGTGCTGAGCTTTTTTTTTAAAGTGACAGAATATTTAATAGTTGTGATTAGAGGTTCTTGCGTCTCCCAGCATGCCGAGAGAAACCTGCTGATAGTGGAGATGTCCGGTGTTTAATGTGAATCAGTGACTTCAAGTTTCAGGGTGCAATGTGTTTCTTCTTTTTGTGATCAAATTTTTATTGAGTTACAGAATGTTAATTATACAGAGATAGAAATAAAAAAAAATAAAGTTTTTTATGTTGATTACCCACCCCCGTCTCCCAAAAGTACATTCAGAACATGCATAAATAGTCTAAGAAAAGTGCAAATCAAAATCCAAATACAATAAATAAAGATATAAAAGTAGGAACAAGGACGCAATGTGTTTTTTGACTATGGAATTAAATAAGCAACATGCATTTGAAGGGAGTTTGTTGGCAGGCGGCCACCGTACTGTGTGGAAGTAGCGAGAGCATTATACAATAGTCAGTCAAAATAGTCTCATAAAGGCTGGAAAACACTACACTTTTTTTTTTTTTTTTGCATTTTATTGTGGATTCCTACGTGATTTTGCATTAACAGTGGGACAAACATTGTCATTTTAATTGTTCTACCAGTGAATTGGCTGATGTTTTTCATTTTGCAATTATAAGATGAATAGCAAAAGGTTTATGGAAGCATTTTAAAAGGATAATTGCGACTTTATCTCACAATTGCAAGTTTACATCTCGCAATTCTGACTTTATATCACGCAAGTGCAACTTTATATCACGCAATTGCAACTTTATATCACGCAATTGCAACTTTATATCACGCAAGTGCAACTTTATATCACACAATTGCAACTTTATATCACGCAATTGCAACTTTATATCACACAATTGCAACTTTATATCTCACAATTGCAACTTTATATCACGCAAGTGCAACTTTATATCACACAATTGCAACTTTATATCACGCAATTGCAACTTTATATCACACAATTGCAACTTTATATCACGCAATTGCAACTTTATATCACGCAAGTGCAACTTTATATCACGCAATTGCAACTTTATATCACGCAATTGCAACTTTATATCACACAATTGCAACTTTATATCTCACAATTGCAACTTTATATCTCACAATTGCAACTTTATATCTCGCAATTGCAACTTTATATCACGCAATTGCAACTTTATATCACGCAATTGCAACTTTATATCACGCAATTGCAACTTTATATCATGCAATTCTGACTTTATATCACGCAATTGCAACTTTATATCACGCAATTGCAACTTTATATCACGCAATTGCAACTTTATATCACGCAATTGCAACTTTATATCACGCAATTGCAACTTTATATCACGCAATTCTGACATTACATTTCCCATTTGCGTGTTATAAAGTCAGAATTGCGAGATATAAACATGCAATTCTGAGAAAAAAAGTCTAAAATGTGAGAAAAAAAGCAATTACCTTATTTTATTTTCACCATCTTCCATAAAAAGTGGTCTAATTTATCTGAGTTTATATATTTTATCTCTATTTATATCTATACTGTAAACTACCATTAAAGATTTTAGGGTCAGTAAGATTTTGTACTTTTTTTTTTTCTCTTATGCTCTTATAAATAATTTGATCAAAAAATGTGAAACATTATTACAATTTAAAACAGCTGTTTTCTATTTTAGTAATTTAGTCATTTAATTGAGTAAAAGTGTAATTTATTCCTGTGATCAAAGCTGATTTTCAGCATCATTACTCCAGTCTTCAGTGTCACATGATCCTTCAGAAATCACTCTAATATGATGATCAAGAAACATTTATGATTATTATCAATGTGGAAAACCTTCATATTATTGTTTTCAGGATTCTTTGATGAGTAGAAAGTTCAGAAGAACAGCATTTATTTGAAACAAATGCCTCTTGATCAGTTTAATGATGAATAAAAGTCTTAAATCTTATTGAGCCCAAACCTTTGAACGGTAGTGTTCGTCTATTTTAATATTGTGTATTATATATGTGCATTATACAGCATAGCCCGCTGTAATTTATGTATTTATGTTGTTTTTCGTCACTCTAAAAAGCCTTTAAAAGCTTGAACTAATGAATCACTCACATAAAGCCCAGGAACATTTCTGAGAGTAAATATAGAGATTTGTTTGGTTTTTGCGTTGTGTTTTTCAGGCTCATATGTTCCTAACATCGCAAGCGCATGTTATTTTTACAGCAGCGTTGTGTGTGTGTTTGATATGAATGTTGTTGTTGAACAGTGTTTGTTTTTAACCTCCGCCTACACGTTCTGCGCTCCAGATCACGTCAGCTGAGGTGTGTGTAATCAACGCTGTAGGATCTGCTGTGACGGACGGCGTGTGTGTGTGTGTGTGTGTGTGTGTGTGTGTGTGTGTGAAGGGCGGCGGGTGTCTAAATAACTCTAAACAAACACACTGATCGCAGCTGAGACCCTGCGGCGCGTCACACTCATATCAGCTCTCAGGGACACGAACACACACCCAAAACTACACACGCGCTCGGAGAACAACACACAGAATCGGAAGGACGGAAAGAAAGGCAGAATCCTGATCATAGATCAACCCTTGATCGGTCTGATGTTAGGGTTCGGCTAACCCTCGTTATTTTATTAAATGAATCTTCCTGGTAATCTTGAATCAACTTCCCCTGAATCTGCTCCGTGTTTCAGCTGACATAAACACAACTATAAACTAATGAACTGTACATGAAAGTCACCATGAAATTTAAATGGACAGTTCTTGTTTTTTATTAAATATTGCAGTGTTTATCGGTGCACGTTATTATTGTGTTAGTAATGTTAAATCAGAATAAGTTCCTCTTGCAGCATCTCTTCTCTTCTCTGATGATGTGGGCGGAGCAACCTGCCAATCACATGAGATCAGCCAATAGCAAACCACAACCATCCAATCAATTCCCCAGAGACTCAATCAATCCCCGCCCACATTTGTAATTGTTCCAGAAGCGTTTCACTCGGATATACACGGCACAATAGGGAAGAAAACACCAGCGCAACTTCCGTTTCATTCTGACTTTAAGAGCTATAACTGACCATTCGCTAAGACCCGCCCCCTTTAGTTACTGTTGCTATGTCTGACAAGCCACGCCCCTCTCACGCCACATGTTCTCACGCAGTGAAACACACATCGCGGAGCAGAGAGGACACTGACAACTAGGGCTGCACGATATTAGGAAAAAATGACATTGCGATATTTTATTTTTCTACGATATATATTGCGATATGAAATGAAATCTAATCTATTTTTTTCTTACAAACAAATATGGGGTAAACACACTTACATTCTCATTTTAAATGATTTAAAAAGAGTATTATTTAAATTAAATGATTTGTTTGTAACTTTAGGATATGGTTTGAATTGTTAACATTAGTTAATGTAGGCTATCTAATAACTAACATGAACTTACCATGAGCAATACTTTTGTTACTGTATTTATTCATCTTTGTTTATCTTAGTTTATAAAAATACAGCTGTTATTGTTTGGTAATTTTACTTCACAGTGCATTACTCTTAACACATACTGTACAACTTTTGATTTCAATAAGGCTATATAGCCTAAATGTTGAAATTAACAATGTTGTAGAAGTGCAGTTTACTAATAGTAAATGTTAACTAATGTAGTTAAATAGTTTAATAAATAGAACATTATTGTAAGGTGCTACCGAATTGTTTTTTTTTTAATACACCAATTCAGACGTCTCGTGAGTTCAGTGTTGGACAGGTCAGTTGTTTAAAAACCATTCACTAAATTGAATCGTTTCGGGTTCAAAGGAATCATTAGTTCGCGAATCGGACATGTAGGTGAGTCTACGGCACGCGTTGTGTAATTACCTCGGCAGTTTAGGATATCGCACAATATTTGTCAACACAGAAAACATTTCATCACTGGATAGTTTTTTTGTTCGACTCCATCGTGTCAATTGATTTTGATTAATATGCGCGACTCGCGAGGGAGAGAGAGAGAGCAAGACAGCGCTCGTGTTGTTTGAAGACGGTGAAGGTGAGCGCGCACGCGGCCGGGGCTCTCTCGCTCTGCTCGTTCTTAAATGCACCCTGTTAAACTAACAGGACTTAAAAACACATGCAAATGTTAAACTTTCACTCTATGATGGTTAAGATGTGCAATTAATCCGCGAATCATATGTGTTAAAAAGGCTGGGGAGCAGCTGGCCCGTAAGGTTAATGAATCACGGATTAACTACGACAGCCTACATCGCACATCCTGCGATGTGACTATCGTGGATTCGCACATCGCGATATCGATGTTTAAACGACACATCGTGCAGCCCTACTGACAACACACTCACACACAGGACAGACCAGGATACTTTTGATATGAAACAAGTCTCAACTTTCAAATTTGGTCATTTTTAAAAAGAAATTTAAACAATAAATGCCGTTTTGTGGCTCTTTAATGTTTTGTGGCTCAGTTAAAGCGGCTCGTGAACCGATCATCTCTTCCTTCTAGTTCATTTACAGCATCAGATAAACATGAATGAACATCAGAAGGAATGTTGTTTTAACCGTGGAAAGACGTCAGGACACTCTGTTTTTCAAGTTCACATCCTCCAACTCTCCTGACTGCTTTGTCGGACAAAAATGGCGCCTGTCAATCAAACTCCCTGCGAAGGGTCACTTGAAAGTGAAGGAGACGTTTCTTAAAGGGGCAGCAGACATTTTTCAAATGGTCAAACGTAGAGATGGAAAACTAGATGACCTGCAAAAGGACACGAGTGTAAGATACAAGCTCCTAGTTTCTTTTTTCCTCCATCCCTCTTTCCTCTCTCGGGGTGATTTGACAGACGCGGATCTGAGTGATTGACAGCTCTCTGACCAGCGGCCCGAGTGTATAATCCGTGAGCCGTGATTGGCTGGCAGATTGATGGGTCTTTCAGGTCTTGTGGAATGACTGTCACCGAACCGACGTTTGTTCCCTGGAGGATTCGGGAATACCGGGAGAGAGTGTGTGTGTGTGTGTGTGTGTGTCTCTCTCTCTCCCTCCCTCTCTCCCTCTCTCCCTCTCTCCCTCTCTCCCTCTCTCCCTCTCTCCCTCTCTCCCTCTCTCTCTCTCTCTCTCTCTCTCTCTCCCCTCAGGACCGCTATTAGTGTGTGAGAAGCTCCTGAACACACACATCTGCCCACTTAAGCGCGACGGCTCGTTCACCTGCTCAATCTCGCGTGAATCCGTGACAGTGATGACATCCGGCCACTCCGAGTTTGACTCCGCTGTCAAAATATGACGCGAACTCAAACTGAAATTATATTTGTGCCTCTACGGTTGGCATACACTGCCCGTCTCCTCGGCTGATGTCACGCTGATGCGAACCGTGACAAATGACCTCGCCGTCCCAGAGACCGTAAGAGGTGGAGAGACACCGTTACGACAGCTTAATGTCGCTTAGCATGTGGAAAAAAGGAAAGGTTTATAGGAATAGTTCTGTCATCATATCATCATGTCATCTTTTCTTGCAAAAGATGATGTTATATATATATATATATATATATATATATATATATATATATATATATATATATATATATATATATATATATACACACATGAGTGCTGGGCAATGATTAATCGCGATTAATCGCATCTAAAATAAAAGTATTTGATATTGATGATTGATTGATATTTGAATCAGTCAATTTTTCTTAAATATATACATGCATGTGTGTATTTTATATATATACAAAATAATTATACACAATACACACACATATATATTATGTAAATACAAACTTTTATATATATGTGTGTAGGGCTGAACGATATTCTGTTTTAACATCGACATCGCGATGTGCGAATGAGCGATAGTCACATCGCCGGAACATGCGATGTGAAGGGTAACGTTAGTAGCACCCATAGTGTATTAAGAGAACGGTAGCACCAGGGTAGCACACAGTAAACACGAGTTTGTTGTATGGCTTTTTGCTGGGGTGACATACGCGTTCCGCGTGCCTGCACAGTGATTGGTTCACTCCGCCGCGCTCACCGCTCACAGCCAACATTCACTGGCAATCCTATAGCTAAAAATGCGCGATGAAGAGGATCCGCCGCAAAAAAGTCAAAATCAGCTATTTGAAATTGGGACTAGTCTATTTCGTCTACAAAAAGGAGGATGTTGACCAAAAAGAGGTAGGCTACTTTGCTGGAGTGTTATAAAGTTGTGGATGGTTGTCTTTTCGTGTTCGCATTTATGAGGAAAAAACAATGTTACGTGACATTACGGACGCGACCGTTATGAAAGCGACACTAAAAGACTGCTTTAAAACTTTCACAGAGACCTCAAACAGAAAGCACAAAGACTTTCTTTAAAACGAATTTCGTTTTGTATTAATTGTATCTTAATTTTAATCAGTATTTCATTATCCAATTTCCTGGATTTAATACCTAAATAAAAATTAAATATAGCAGCCAGCGCCTGAACTGGAGATTAAGCTATCATCCATGAACCGAAACTCAGCATAAAAGGTAGCCTACTCGCCTCACACACCTAAAAATAACAATAATAATAAAAAAATAGAAATATATTTATTATCTACAGAAGAACCATTAAAAAAAAATAAAAAATCTGTATGAAAAGTGCATTTCTCCCGATCACTGTTGCGAAGATCGCGAGTCAGTATTGTCAACTTCATCTTTACAGAAAACACTTAATTAATTAATAAACAATTAAAATGTCTCATTGCAATATTTTACATATCAATAATCATTACTTTTGCTGGTTCTAGGTGCCGTTTACAAGAACGCGTCACTGAATCAGCACAGAAAACATAATTTTTCAGGTCCTAGAACCTGAAGAACGTTAGGTCCTGTGTAGAACGTTCACCGAATTCTGAGAGAAATATGTTTCTGGAATAAAATATTAAGTGGCCTTTTTGTCACTTGTAACGAAGCTTGCTTATTAGTGAAATTATTAATAACATGGAATGGTAATTATTGACTTTAGCCTGGATTGATGGCTCGCAATATCGCGATATATATCGTTGGGAAAAAAATATCGCAATGTAATATTTTTTCCAATATCGTGCAGCCCTATATGTGTGTGTGTGTGTGTGTATGTCTACAATGGTCTAATTCAATGGTCTATACTTAAAACTTTAAAATTTCAAATAATTTGTTAACATTTTAACAATAATAGTGACCTATTTATTTGAGAAATTCTGGTATGTGTTCATTTTTCTGGATTCTGTGTTTCTGATTGAAATCAAATGTATTATCAAAAACAGTGGTAATCAAATCAGTGCATAAAACTTTTAACAGTTTATTTAATCTTTTGAAATGCAATTTAAATGAAATTTTAACAATTCCATTTAATATTTTTTTTACATTAAAAGGTTTACATTAAAACATGGACGAAAAATTGTGTGATATTCCTTAAATACTTAATAATATTTTAATAAATAAAAATAATTTAATAATAAACTATTATTAGTATTATTTTGAGAAGTACAATAGTAATATACTTCTGTCACAATTTCTTCAAGTTGAACCGAACTTTTATTTTGGCAGTGAAGAGCTTTGAGTTTGTGTGTGTGTGTTTCTGCCGGGAGTTTTCTGAACTTTAATGTTCTCTCACACACACACACACACACACACACACTCGTCCATATCACCATTTGATTAAGTATTCAGCCCTACGTCTCATTTAATCATTCAAAATTTGACAAATTCCGTGACTTTCTGCATTATACTGTGAATTTCTATTTTTTTAACTGGATTCTGTCCACGTTTTCCACATTGCGGAAATCACACGACCTTATAAATTAGGGATGGGTACTGACACAAATTTCACAATTCGATTTGATTTCGATTCACAAGCTTGCAATTCGATTCGATTTCGATTACGATTCGATTCGATTCAATATTGATTATTTTGGATATCAGGTGCAATACACTGCAAATTTTCTCAAGGAAAACACATCTCTTCACTAATGCTGTAAACTATGGGAGTCAGTGGTAGCCTATAGCCTTCATTAGCCGACTATAATATTGAAGGTAAAAATTAACTGATTTGTATACAAACACTTAAGTTACACTTTTATGTATTTTTATAATAATAAAGAATTATATAAACATTTAAATGGTGGCTGTCATAAAAACATTACCAAATTTATTCAAACATGCATTAAATATGGAAGAACATTAAAAATTATAATGAATATGTAATATGGTGCATATATTTAACAAAATGCTCCTCTCTAGAGTTAATTTTTCTCGCTGACTAACGAGTTTATGGTCACTGGATATGTTTTTTCTGAGGTAAATGTGACGTTATGACATTGTTTACTAACGTCTTTCCACGGTTGTAACACTGATTGAGCGACTCCATGTCACATGATACGGACTTCGATAAGTTGTGCTCTATCTTTTAACACACTTTCAGAAGCTCGTTCATGTTTATCTCGCGCTGTAACTGGTGTTATTAAGGCGGAGGAGAAGATCATGTGCTTCTCTTGAGCTGAGCCAGAGCGATCTCACGCCACAGCGACAAAACGCTATTTATGTTTATGAATTTCGTAAGAAAATGGACGTAATTTGAAATCTGAGACTTTGTTTCATATCAATAGTAACAAAGCACAAAGATGATTGTGATGTATTGGATGGGATGCGCTACAATGTTCCATTCATTCATCAACTGAAAACAGGATGACTAATCGATTATTGGGATTTAAGAATCGATATCTGTTCGTAAAAATGAAAATCGATTAAAATCGAGAAATCAATATATTTTTTTTACCCAGCCCTATTATAAATGTTTGTTATTGAGTCAATTACAGACTTTGGTGACATTGAGACGTCTTCTCAAATGTGACGTGAGATTCGATGTGTTTTCTGAGGTGTTTTATCTGCTCTAGATGATGTAAAAGAAGAAAAGTCTGCTTTCTGAACTGTGACGTCAGACCTGGGTTTGTTGAACACTGCAGCAACAGACGGGGAGTTTTTTCCATGTAAAATCACATTCATATAATGATTTAATCCAATCATCTCTTTCCCCTGTCGCTCGCTCCGATCCGGTCTCAGCGCTTATTTTAACGAGGGTCTCAGTAATTGATCCTTAATGAGGTCGAGGGGTCAGACGGCATCTGGTCCGCCACCACCGGCTGGAGATCAGAGAGTTAATGTTCATGCTCTTATGATCATTTTGTTTTTTGATCATATCTATATCTCAAACTGCAGAGCGTACTGCGAGGTCACGGGTTCAGTTCCCTGGGAATGGGAATTTAAGTGGTTTTTGTTTGACCAAAAATACAGTAAAAATTCTGAAATATTATAATTTAAACTAAGTTTTCTATGTGAATATATATAGTAAAGTGTAATTTATTCCTGTGATCAAAGCTGATATTCAGCATCATTACTCCAGTCTTCAGTGTCACATGACCCTTCAGAACATTCACTCTAATATGATGATTTGATGCTCAAATTTATGATTATTATTAATGTTTAAAACATTCAGATTATTGTTTTCAGGATTCTTTGATGAATAGAAAGTTCAAAAGAACAGCATTTTTTTTTAAATATAATCTTTTGTAACATTATAAATGTCTTTAATGTTGATTTAATTTAATGCATCATTGCTGAATAAAAGACATTCTGAGCCCAAACTTTTGTATCTGTATATGTGAGAGAAGGACAGGCTCTGAGTTAAATATGTTGATACTAGCTTGTATATAAAAGCTCTTCACACATAATAATATCATGTCAGACTCCAGACTCCAGCATTATACTCTGATCGCCAGGAGCAACGATAAGCAGGTCACGCTCGTCCATGAGTGCATCAACTCTCTCTCTCTCTCTCTCTCTCTCTCTCCCTCTCCCTCTCCCTCTCCCTCTCCCTCTCCCTCTCCCTCTCCCTCTCTCTCTCTCTCTCTCTCTCTCTCTCTCTCTCTCTCTCTCTAACCCTAACCCACAAAACCAGTCACATTTGTTTTAAATTAAACTAATTTATACATCATCTGAAAGCTGAATAAATAAGTTTTCAATTGATGTATGGTTTGTTAGGATAGGACCATATTTGGCCGAGATACAACTATTGAAAATTTGTTGGTGCTTGCTTGCTGTCCGGTTGGTTAAAGAAGATTACAGAAATATTTGTTTTTTTGTTTGTTTTTTTCTTTCTCTTTCCGTCAAGCAGTCAGAATGACCAAAACACACATCTTGCAGTTAACAAACATATAAATAGACGGCATAAAATAACATAAATGACAGCATAGATGGTGGCTGCGTCCGAGTAGGTTCTCGGTTCAAGGTCCTCTCTTGAGTAGGTTCTTATCTTGAATAAGAAATGTGACCCTGGACCACAAAACCAGTCACATGGGTCAATTTGATGAAATTAAGATGTATACATCATATGAAAGCTGAATAAATAAGCTTTCCATTGATGTATGGATTGTTAGGATATGACAATATTTGGTCGAGATACAACTATTGAAAATCTGGAATCTGAGGGTGCAAAAAAATCGAAACATTGAGAAAATCTCCTTTAAAGTTGTTCATTTATGTTGGCGATTGTGCTGCATTCACTCACAAAAATAAATGTTTTATATATTTACGGTAGGAAATGTAGAAAATATCTTCATGGAACATGATCTTTACTTAATATCCTCATGATTTTTGTCATAAAAGAAAAATCGATAATTTTGACCCATACAATGTATTGTTGGCTATTGCCACAGATATACCCGTGCGACTCGTGACTGGTGACGTGATCCAGGGTCACATACGTGCATCCGCCAGACATCTCTAGTTCTTACACGTGACTCTCCAGGCATTATGCGCTGCTAAAGTCTGCTGATGTCACACCGTTTGTGCCCAAGATCTCGCTGGGGTCTCATTGTGTAATGAAACTAGCAGGACGTGCCGCTTAATTCAGACTCTAAACATCATGTTCTCTGGCAGATGTTCAGCTGAAGAGCAGTTCAGGGAGAAAGGCTCGTTGATTTGAGGGAAACGCGGACGGAATGGCGGAATCCAGTCATAAAAACGTGGAATGGCTCTGCAGAATTTGTCAAATTTTTGATGAATAAATAAAGCAGGTCAGGGTGTCTGTGAATATTAAACCGCGAAAAGACTTTAAATATGAATCCTGGATGTTCTGCGTGTCTGTGTGAATGAATGGTTTTGTTTCACACACACACACACACACACACACACTGAAGCACGCGTGACACTTGCGCTGTTGTCAGCCTCTGCCGTCTATAAGAGGACATGAATGCATGAACTTCATCTCCAGAATCATCAGCATTTTTCCATTTCTGAGTCATTGTGAATAATTTTTGAATAAAGAATTCTTTTTGTATAATTTTGAATCATTATAAATCATTTTCAAATCATTTTCAAATATTTATGACTATTATAAACCCTTATGAATATTTTTTGAATAATTATCAATAATTATGAATCATATTTGTTATCATTATTAATGATTTTAAAATATTGTTTGATCATGTTTTTAATAATTATAAATATTATGAATAATTTTTTATAATTATTAATCATTATGAATTATATTTTAAACGTACGATTATGAATCATTTAAATACTTTTTTAATAATTATGAATGTTTTTTTTATAATTTTAATCATTATGAATAATTTTTAAATCATTTATAATTTTGAATAATTAGGAATCATTAGGAATCATATTTGAATCATGTATGCTTATGATTTTTTTAAAATACATTTTTAATCATTATTAATCTTTTAAATAATGTTTCAATCATTATGAATATTTTTTTCACTATTATGAATCATATTTTAATATTTATGTATGATTATGAATCCTTTGAAAATAATTTTTAAATTATGATTCTTTTTTTTTTATCACCATGAATATTTTTTTTTTGATTTTGAGAAATGTCTTCGGATGTTATTTTGGCTCCCTTCAGCAGACAGATTTGTCCTCAAACCAAGTAAACACCCCACACACACACACACACACACACACACACACACACACACACACACACACACACACACACACAGATTGACTGCTCAGATTGCACTGAGCTCAATATTGAGTCTGTCGGGTTTATTGATCTATAGTGAGTCCTGCCTCTGTTTCTCAGTTATTCCTTCAGCCGAGAGCCGCTGGTAATCAGATCTTCCTGTCATCACGGACACGCGAGGGGCTTTAATGAGGACATGTGTGTGTGAGAACGGTCGGCACGGATAAAATTAGTCTGGTTAAGTTAGGTGACGTTTGGAGTGGCTCGCACACCATCATCATCATCATCATCATCATCATCGTTTTGAAGAACTAGATTTGCCAGTTTAGCGGCATCAGATCTGATTGAGGCATTTAGTAAAAAGGAAACTGAATTAAAGCAGAGTAATATTTTGGTAACACTTTACAATAAGGTTCATTAGTTAACATTAATGTATGAACTAACAATGAGCAATACGTTTGTTACAGTTTTTATTAATCTTTGTTAATGTTAGTTAATAAAAAATACAGCTGTTCATTGTGTGTTCATGTTAGTTCACAGTGCATTAACTAATGTTAACAAGTACAACCTTTGATTTTAATAACGTATTAGTATATGTTGAAATGAATATTAACTAAGATTAATAAATGCTGCAGAAGTATTGCTCATGGTTAGTTCATGTTAACAGTTAATAGTGATTTTTCACCACGCTCAGTCGACGTCTCAATTTTGTATCAGCAGAAATGTCAGAGTTTAAGAGTCGAGGAGACACAGACGAAGTAATGGGGACTTTTGAGCTATTTAAAACTCTCCTTAATGGCTGAAGTTAAACTGAGGAAGGATGAGCTCATCCAAACCAGCTCAGCTCGTCCATGAGATCATCACAGCCTTTTATGAGGTTCAGTTAAGGAGAGACTCGGCAGGCAAAAACACCGATCAGTTTTGAGATTTTGGGCTAGTTTACTCCTTCAATATGTGTTCTTTCAAGCTGCTATAAAGAAAACGTTGAAAATATACTTTAAGATGTTCATTTTATTACATTTTGTTTACTTGCGGCAGCAAGTTTCTCCCGAATTTACCAGGAAGTTAGCATTCCAGCACGGCATGCCCGAGATCCGTCTGTTCACTGAAGTCTGTCATGACCGGTGTCGCTGTAAAGCTCTGAGTCTCCTGCACAACGCTATCCCAAATATGGGCATTTCCTTCCTATCAGTGACCAATCGAGAATGTCCAAAGGGGGATTTAAAGCTAACGACGAAATCTCATTTAGAGCTATTTAACTCTTTAACTGCCGTTTTCTCAAAATGAGTTTTTTGTCATTCTCCAGTACAAACATCTCAGCCTATGTACACCAAACTCTCCAGTTATACACTTAGCAGTATTCTGAAGATATTTTCAGAGGGATTTGTTAATAAATCATTCCTGGCCTGATTTATGTGACATTTTAATCCAAAAAATATGCCGAAAATCGATTTTTTTAAGGCTATGGACAGTATATTTTCATTTCCTAGGTAATGAAAGTATATATCCTGAAATCCCTCTGAATATTTTTTTTTCATCTTGTGTGTAAACAAAATGAAAAAAGAATTTTGCACCTGTTCAGATCTATTAGTGGAGCGGCTAAGTGATGTAATCGTTCAGTTTATGATACAAGCGTGAAAATTGGCATGAGCAGTCTCCATGGGTCACTTGACAAGAAAATTGTCCGAGCCACTTGAAATTTCAAGATTTTTCATTTTTCAATATGGCCGACACCTTAGTGGAGCAGTTAAGTGATATAGTGGTTTATTTGGTGATACAAACATGAAAATTGGCATGAGCAGTCTCTGATGGTCACTAGACAATAAGCCACCCACAGCTACTTGAAATTTCAAGATGGCGGCCATTTTTCAAGATGGCCACCACCTTAGTGGAGCAATTAGGCTCATGGCAATTTTCATGCTTGTATCACCAACTAAATTATTTCTTAAGCCTAATTGCTCCACTAAGGTGGTGGCCATCTTGAAAAATGGCCGCCATCTTGAAATTTCAAGTAGCTGTGGGTGGCTTATTGTCTAGTGACCATCAGAGACTGCTCATGCCAATTTTCATGTTTGTATCACCAAATAAACCACTATATCACTTAACTGCTCCACTAAGGTGTCGGCCATCTTGAAAAATGGCCGCCATCTTGAAATTTCAAGTGGCTCGGACAATTTTCTTGTCAAGTGACCCATGGAGACTGCTCATGCCAATTTTCACGCTTGTATCATAAACTGAACGATTCTGCCAAACATAAGCACTTAGCCGCTCCACTATATGTACCGAAAATATATGTAAAATCGTGCATATTTAATGAGATAATGCCTAATTTGCATAATTAAACATACAAATTTCTAAAACTTGTAATACATTTTTTTAATATACTTGTGTAAGTAATCAACTGAGGAAGTTTCATGGTGATATCTATTATTTTAAAAAATTGTACCCTATTCACCTGTAGTGACCCTCTCTCTGCCTCAATCCCCGTATACAGAATATCTTTAATGTCTCGTTTGTTTCTCTTAGTAGATGTTTCTCACCTGTAGAATTTCAGAAAAGATCTCAACAATGTTTCAAACTGATCATTTTATAGCTCTAGACTCTAACTATCGACTCGTTTATGTCTGTCTCTTTATTTCTCCTACGCAATATTAAAAGAAACATCTGAGACAAAGTTGAAATAAAACTGATCAGTAAGTTCTGGGATTTAATTCTTCGTAAAACACTGAAAATTGGCTATTAATTCTGATGTTAAATAACCGAAGTGGCTAAATGCAGTTGTTCCTGTTGTGACCTTTACTTGAGTGACAGAAAGCATCTGTCTGTTGTTTTCCCATCATGCATCTCTGCAGTCGCCCGACAGGAGGGATGTTTATTACTCAGACCGGCTGCTGTGTGTTCATGCATCTGTTATTTCAGGGACGTTTGGCTCAGTGACCTGAAATACTGTCTAATGCAAATGTTTGCTAAAGTTAGTTAAAGACTTGACGATAGAGCTGCCCGATTAATCGTTAAAAGATTGTAATCTCCATTCAAATTCTCATGCACTCTCATTCATTAATGTCAACGGTTTACCTGTATATTAAACCTGTGACAAAATCACACTGAAACATTCGGTAACACTTTATTTTAGTGTCCTTGTTACATATGTTACATGGACTTATGTAATTACAGTAAATTATGCATAATTACATGCAACTAACCCTCAACCAAATCCTAATCATACCCTAACCCTATAGTAAGTACATTTAGTTGATTAATATTACTCAGTACTTAAATATATAATTATACTGTAACAATGACACCTTTAAATTAACATTATAATCTCGTCTTTTCAGTCATACATTTTCATTATTTCTGTGTTGCAAATATTCTTATCATCACAGAAGTACTGGGATACAAGTTTATAGTTGGGGTATAAAAACTAATGTCTACGGTAGTGATCAAAATAGAGTAAATCACCTTTTGAAATTAACTTGGCACATCAAATAACGATTGTATCAATTACACCATTGCACCAGTAGGTGGCGACAAGTGACTGTTAAAAATGTTCTTGTCATTGAATCATTCATTCAAAAGATTCGCTTCAAAAACCAGTAATGAAACAAGTGCAGTCTTTGAGTGAGTCATTGAATCATTCACTTAACTCAATTTTTAATGCATTCAATTAATTAATTCTTATTCATTAAATATTTTAAATAAACTGCAGCAATTAACATTTTGTCAGAACCTCTAGTAAATTACATACAGAATCGTGATCTCTGTTTGAAACAACAAAAAAAATTGTGATTCTCAATTTAGCAAGAATCGTGCTTCTCTAATTGATTTTTATCTTAAATTCTAAAAATTAATGATTTTTCAGTTGATGCCTGCCATCCAATAATTCCAATAATTGCAATAAGCTTTGTGCTTTGATACTTCTGATATGAAACAAAGTGAATTCTGTCAATTTTATCATG
>NC_137127.1:1763307-1773307 GCF_949319135.1 Squalius cephalus | reverse complement strand
ACAAAGGCTACTGAGTTACTAAAACAATCTTTGTCAAAGAATACACTTGTTTGTTCACAGTTTGAACGTTCTTGTTTCCATTTGTTTAATTTGAAGATCTGAGGTGAATTATCCACTGTTGCTTTTACAGCTTCAAAGCTGGAGCACTAAATGATATTCAGAGTCACATGACACGCTTTTAACATTAAATAAAGCACATAAACAGAACCTGAGATTATCATCGCCACACTTTGTGTTTGTTGTTCCAGCGCGACGTCAGAAAAATAGAAACCGTTTCTACAATAGAATTGTCGCGTCGCCGTCGCGGCTGGATAGGACAAACACCCTGATTAACATGGAAAATAACCTTTTATCACGCGTCGCATCGCGTGTAGTTAGGACACGGTGTTAGTCAGCTGTTCTATAGTGCATACTTAGGGCCCTATTTTAATGATCTGAAACGCAAGTATCAAACGTTACAAAAAGTAACTTTGCAGGGCACATTACATCGATATGGATCGATGCATCGATTTAACGTCTAACGATACGATGCATCGATTCCACACGTAAAATAACGATATACACCTTTATTTTGACACTCCACATTCTCACGTAACATCCAAAGCGCACATTTTCGTTTAACGTTACTCACCAACCATACTGTCTGTCGGCACAAAAGCCGGTATTGTCCGCTGTCAAGGCATCGCGAGTTACAGCAGAAACAGACAAGCACTCGCACCCTTATCGGTGAACACAACCAGATAAGTCCGTTTTAGCGACTCAGCGCGCAGTATTCAGGTCAGATGTCACTTTGAAAAGACGCGCTGGCTAAGAGGAGTTTCGTCAAAGCTGACTAAAAGTGATCGAGGATGGATAATTTCAATGAACTTGATGAACCCGTGATATCTTCTTCGGGGCGTAAAAGGAAAATAAAAGCTAAAACATTTTCACGGAACCTTACTAAAGCAGCTCGTTTAGTGGTGAGGGAAAAGCTCACTGTATTGCGTGTACGTTAATCACAAAAACAAAGTTTGTCAGGCTTCTATGTCAGCTGAGGAGATTAACGAAACCGAGTGTTGTATTATTTATCATAGCAATTACTTGGTTTTGTTTGACTCGTGAAATGTGAATGTATTTGCACTGCTAAAAAAAAAAAAATTTTTTTTAACATTTTAAAGCATACTTTCAATTAACTTTAATTTTGTAATTTACCTGTATTTTTTAAGTTATTATTATTATTATTATTATTATTATTATTATTAATCAAAACAACCCAGCTGCTGTTTGATTTGATATTACTTGGAATGCACAATAATAATAAAAAACATGATTTATGAAAATGAACAAGAATGGAGTACTTGCAAATGACCTTTTCTGTTGTAAATGTCCCAATTAGGAGCAATTTTCAAAGAGTTTAATTAAACGTTCATGTTATATATTTTGGTTGCATTTGTGAGTTAATAAAAACGTAACTGGTTGTGTGAACATAATATCTAAATATCGATTAATCGATCGATATAGCCCTGAATCGAATCGAATCGTATCGCAGAATTTTTTGAGGTATCGGCAAATATCGTATCGCTGGCTGAGAGAATCGATATCGTATCGTATCGTGATGAACTGTCCGATTTACACCCCTACTGTGCGTCGGGTGCAAAATAGGAATGAAACATGTGTCGGTGTACAAAGTCAATAGCGCTGGGTGCGAGATAGGACCCTTAATGTTAGTGGTTTAATCAAATCACTGTGAGCACTAGTACTTGTACCGCACAGTCTCTGACAGACACGCAGAGCTAGTTTTCTGTTGTTTTGATTTGTTAATTTCAGCGAGATGGAGGAGTGAACACACACGGATGACAGTGAAGTGTCCGTCCTCACACAAGATCTCAGACATCAGTGTGTGTGTGTGTGGCTGATATATCATTCACCAAGGTCATTCTCAATTAGGCTATTTGTTGAGCAGATCCGCGTGGTGCTGGTTTAATCATGCAGACAATGAAGACAACAGCGA
The DNA here is from genome assembly GCF_949319135.1 of Squalius cephalus. Lineage (NCBI taxonomy): Eukaryota > Metazoa > Chordata > Actinopteri > Cypriniformes > Leuciscidae > Squalius > Squalius cephalus. The sequence goes on along the minus strand of NC_137127.1, from coordinate 1,771,317 downwards.
CAAAAGGGAAATAAATGAGCCTCCCGTGTTCTCATGCAGACATGCAGCTGAAACGGGCCATTTAGCCGGAGCGTTTATCCGTCTCGGCCTCATCACACTCCCCTCTCCATCATAACAAGTTGCTCTTAATATGTCAGTAGTGGCAGGTGGGTTGAATTAGTGAGAAAAATCAAGTTTAAAACAGGATTATGTCCAGCAGTCATTAAGAATAGCTCGTGTCGTGTGTTAAATGACAGCTGTCATGACAAATAACCAATATTTGTCGGCCTTGAGCTCGTTTTGCAGCGGTAATAAATTGCAATCTGGAGCCATTTGGGTTAATGAATTATTTCTTCTGGGCAAAACCTGCTAATGTCCCGCCATCAACTTCAGCATGAAGAGTCACATTGCCCACGGTGTCGCTCAAGTCACTTACATTACAAACTCTCAATGAAAATGAATGGCTTCTGTCTGGTTTATCAGTGTGAGCTCTGCTAATGTGTGTATTAGTGGGATTTTGCACCAATGAGATTTCACTTTGGATGTAGAATGTAATGAAAACATGACTTATGATACAGCGTATTGCTGAATTTGTTATTCAGGAATTAACATGAAACTGCATTTATCACTTGTTGCTTTGACCCTTTTTACTGCTAGGACAAAGATCCGTCTCAAAGGATCTGCACTGCAAAACATGATGTTCTTCCTCAGTGTTTCGGTCTTGTTTTCCAGTATAAATATCTAAGCATTCTTAAATCAAGATGCATTTAATGTAGAAGATACAAGATACATTTACTGTAAAATGAATGATATTAAGTCTTGTTTTTTTAAACCTTTATCATAGATATCTGCCAAAATATCTGCCAATGCGGTCAAGAAAATAAACTGAAATCAAAGGGAAAATAAGTTTATTTTTCTGAGCCTATTGGCAGATATTTATTATTATTAAAGTCACTTAAAGTTTTTTTTTTTTTGTGTCAATTTAGTTTTTTTTTTGTTTTGTTTTTTAATCAGTTTTTTTTAAACCGCAGGTAGAGTGTTCTTTAGCCTGTTGATTTTTGTTCATGATATTCAGCTACAATTAAATGTTTTGCAATAAGACTAAATGTGAATGATATCTAAGTTGTTGTTTTTTCCTTATTGGAATCGAAATTAGGAATTGATAAGAATCGGAATCGATAAGCAGAATCAAAATAGGAATGGGAAACGTTAATTTCAAACGATACCCAACCCTATATATCTATAAGTAAGACATATAAAGAGATAAAGTAACAGACGTCTCAGACATCGATCTGCAGCGTTCCTCTACCTGTGATCCCTCTCTCTCTTCCTCTCTCTCCCCCTTTGAGCTGTGACATTTTTGTTTCCCTGGAGACGGACTGTGCCAGGCTGTTGCCATAGTAACTGTGGTCTTTAAGAAGCCGGCGTGCCCGTCCCTCCTGCCGGGCGATGGAGCAAACGAACACCTGCTGGCTTTCTGCTAATTGGCTGTTTCCTTTTCTCTTTCACTCACACTTTTTTATTTCCTGCAGTTGAACTTAAGAATAAGCTCTCTGTGAGACTCTATTCTTCCTGTTTTCTGTATGAATGACATAACATTTATTTAGCATAGACTTTTTTTTCTAATATGCATGTAGTACGAAACATTTTCTAACTCTTTTTAAAGTTGAACGTCCCAATGAGAGTGTGTTTTCAGTCAGCATTGAACATTAAACTGTGTCTATTTGTCATTTATTTAATTTAAAGTACTTTATTTTTGTGAAAGTTGTGAAATTTGGCACACAGATAGGAGTCTCTAACTCAATCCCTCTAGCGCCACCAACTGTCCAAAGTTTCACTTACATTTATGTTAATAACTTTTGAACCGTAAGGGCTAGAAATGAAAAATCCTCTGATTCCTTGGCTCAAGAGGATTCAGTTGCCCCATATGACGCCATTTTGATTTTCTTTAATAACCTACTTTTTCCAAACTTATACTATTGCTCCGATTTTCACAAATTGAATCAGATCATCCTCAGACAGTGCCGACAAAAAAACGTTCAAAGTAAAAAGATTCAAGTAAATTCTCAATTAACGCGCAAACAAATTTGACGAGCATCACGTTAAAATGGACGTGAGGCTATATCTCCGCAATGCTTTAGCGTATTTGGACCAACATTGGTGTGTGTAATGACAACCATGACCTGAGGGTAAATGCACCGTTTCGGCACAGTGCCACCTAGTGGACACGAGAAATGAAAAATTTGTATTTTTGCTTATAATGTCTGAACAGTTTGACCAAAAATTGAGCAAGACTGATCTCTTTAGTTTTTGTGCAACATGTGTATTGTAATGAAACTGGTCTTAATACATTTATTGGGTCATGCCGAGAACATAGATATCAATTTTACCATATAGTCGGCCGAACTTCCTGCCCTCCATAATGATTTTCTTTAAAAACTAACTTTTTTCAAACTCCTTCTAGACAATTTGTCCGATTTTCACCAAATTCAAGTCAGACCATCTTCAGCCCATGCCGGCAAAGATGCATGGATTTTGTGTCTGTATCTCTGGAAAGATTTGACATATTGACACCAATCTTTATGTGTGTAATAGTCACCCAACACTGAGCACACCAGATCAATGAGGTGTCAGCGCCACGTATTCATCAAAAGTGATTGTATTTATGGGCTTACAATCATTTAGTATGGATGTTTTTTTGTTTTTTCCTAACAAAATTCAAATGAAAATTCAAATGCTTAAAAGTATCAAATAATAAAGCAAAGTCTCAAAACAGCTGCTTAAATGTTAAATCAAATGCTCAAATTATTAAATAAATCAAACTCTCAATATGGCTGCTCAAATGATAAATCAAATGCAATTTTATTTCCTCATTCGGGAAAGCATGAACTGTATCAAATTAAAACTCATTTGTGTTATCATTATCAACCTAGTAAAAACTTGTCGTAATTAAATATATAATTCAATGCTCAAATCATAAATCAAATGCTCAAATTATAAATCAAATGTTCAAACCAACATGGAAAATGGCTAAATCTTTAAATCATCTCCAAATGTCTTTACTCATTTCTGAAGTTGGTCTGATGTTCGTTGACCTGATCATTCTGCCTCTATGGCCGCTTAATTGCTATATTTATTATTATTATTATTATTATTATTATTATTATATATCTGTGATTTTATCCGTTTGCTTCTTCTTAAGGAGCTAGACTGAGCGTACAGCGGCCTATTAAAGTCTCTGAGCATATAGAGAAATCATCATTACACCGCGTCGGACGAGTGGCTCATTTCAGCTGCCGACACTCCAGATAAAGTCCAGGATGGATTCATTTTCTCTCCTGGATTCATATTCTCCATCCTCACCCCGGGATCACTGTTGCGTGACGCCTCTCGACAGGTGAACGGGCGAAATTGCTTGTCACCTCTCCGCTGAACGACGTGTGAGCGATAGGAAAATGACTGTGTCCGTTAAAATCCCCAGACTCCATCTTCCCTCGGTCCATTTTCAATTAAGCCGGCGAGTGAGCGCTACGTGTGTTTGTCCCTGATAACACTGCAGCTGTTGACCTGAGAGACATCGATTACAATTATGAAAACTTAACGTATCATGAATGTAACGAGAGCTGATTTGTGTGGCGCTGTGAGAGCGCCAGTAAACCTGACGGGACCTTTGAGAAACAGCTGCTGCTCGTAGAAAGACATTTGAAAATGTCATGAATGTTCCATATTCCATTTCGGAACTTTTGAAAAGGAAACACTAAAAGACTGAGATTAACATGCATTTGGAACACACTTTTTTTTCCACATTCACATCATTTCCAACACTTTTATGGACGGATAATCAATCAAGCATTTCACTCGATTTGTAATGAGACGTACAGTATTTATAAACCTGAAGTAAAAGAATCTTAAAGGCAGTGAGGGAATGAAGTAAAAATTATTAATAATTAACTTTTATTGAGACTATATTAAGGAGAAAAAACTGTATGGATGGTCTTTGGTTACAATTATCTTAATTATTGTTATAATTATTATAACTGTCCTCAGAAGTTTTTGGCCTGAGGAATCTCGGACAGCAGAGTTTCAGATGAAAAGTGATCTAAACAACTTTGCAAAGTGTTTACCAAGTCAAACGTCTCAATGTGAACTCAAAAATTCCTACCATATAATATGTATTAATAATCAAGTTAGTCAATAATTGAGTCATTAGCCATTTAATGTACCTTTCAGCAAAGAAAGCTCCAGGGTTACCATTCTTGTAGCAATTTTCCTGATTTAAAAAAAAAATGACACTTTGTAAAGTTGAGATGTCATCTAAACTTTTGAGGAGACAAATGTGAGAGCTTTAGAGTCTTTAGCTAAGGAGAAACGTCTGGGCACAGTGTGAGATGTTATTGAGATATCTTCTGAAACTTTTAATGAGACAAATGTGAGAGAGTTAAGCGTTAAGTGTGAGAAGCCGGAGACTCAAAGAAAAGTCTCCATTTGATGTTAAAGTAACTTCATTTCTGTCTAGGAGAAACATTTGCGATATTAAAGAGATCTCACTTTTGATTTTTCTTTGTTGCATTATTCTCCTGTTATCTCTATAAAGCTGCTTTGAAATAATCTGTATTGTTAAAAGCGCTATATAAATAAATGTGACTTGACTTTAATGTCTGTTGATTTTTCTCTGCGTTCGCTTTACTTGAACAGGTGTGTGACGTCACTGAGAGTGTGTGTGTGATCGTCGTGTTGACCGTGGTGAATATGGTGATATCGATCTAAACTCCCGGTTAAACTGCACTCTCCAGTCCGTCTCAAACTGAGACTCTCACTCACATTTAGGACTGAGAACAGCAATATCTTCCAGCCGCAGACCGCCTGTCACTTTAGCCTTCAGAAATGCCACTGCTTCGTCACTCTGAAGCCAGAGGGCACCGGTGATGTTTGATATCACAGGATGAAGGAAAGGCCGTTCATTTCCCCTCCAGGAGAACGAAACTTCCTGAGAGACGCTTGCAATCGGAGTTAAGAAACTCAAGCAACCTCGCATGATGAAAAACACCTGTCTAGGTCACATTTCACACCAAAAATCTAAATAAACAGGCGGTTTTTATGCATAATTACATAGAATTATAATTTGCAGTTAGAGAGTCAAGTCTGTTTTATGATCTCAAATAATTTTTTGATATTATTTACATGACAGTTAAGCTCCGCCCTCCGATTCTGCACCAAAGCTGGTCGAAATGCCCCACATATTTAATGCAGCGAAACATTAACTAATGTTCTTATTTGATATATTACATTATATCAATTCTAGACAGAATAACAATCTAGTTATGAGTTTAGTGTCTTTTTTCCCCTCATAAAGTTTTTGTAATCCTCATTCCCAATTATTATTTTTCCTGTAATAAAATGATTTAATTGAATGCATAATATTATAGCCTTTTAACCCTTATTCATTGCCTTTTTCCCCATCACATATTTTAGTAATCATCATAAATTAAGTAACGATACTTTATAGGCAAAATTTTGTGATATCAACTTCAAATTTGGAACACAACTTGTTTAGACATATGGTTTTGATTAGAGTCCAGATTATTTTGTAATATATTTCTTCTACAGCAAAAGCGCAATCTCTTGTAAATAATAATGTTTTTATTTATAGAACTTACACTTCTATAACTTTTCATTTTCAAGTACTTTCACTTCTACATATTTTAGTAATCATCATAAATTAGGTAATGATACTGTATAGACATATGGCTTTGATTAGAGTGCAGATATATTTTTTGTATAAATAAAAATATTTTTAGTTCTAGAACTTACACCTCTATAACTTTATTTATTTATTTATTTTTATTTTTTATTTTTTTTTAAGTACTTTCACTTCTGCAATAATGAGTGTCTGTTAGAAAAAGAGTCCAACTTTAGGTCACGATTACCATATAAATGTAGATATATGCTCAAAAATCAAAGTGACAATTTACAGGTTAATGTATGTTTTTTAATTTAAGAAAATGTGCTTAATTATCATTAAAGCTAATGTTGCATTGTCACCGCTGTCAATGGTTTCAACACTTTCTTTGTAAGACTTTCTAATGTCTTTTCCTTTGATTTAGTGATGCTCATGAGATCGAGTTACTGAAGACCAGGACTTCACAAGAGCTGTAGTATTTGTTTGTGTGTGTGTGTGTGTGTGTGTTGATCGTGATCGGGCCTGAACACGAGTCCTCGGGCTTCAGTGACTCATGTCTTTCTCACTCAGACTATATTTGTCCTCAGCAATCGCGGGTAGAAAGTGCCCGTGTAAAAGCTTTCCTGATGTTTAAATATACTGTGTGTTATTCTGGCGCTGGTTGTGTGACGGAGGACCGGTGCCAGAGCAGATTTCTGCTGAATCAGAGGACAGTCTTTAATGTTTGTCCTTTAAAGGAATGTTTAGACCTGAAGTTTATTTTTAAGTGCCCCTATTATGCTTTTTCGGATATTCCCTGCAATGTTTTACAGATCAAAGTGCAGATAAATGTAGTTTTGGTCTCCTATAAGAAAGAATCGATTCTGAACTGTTGAAACGAGTCGTCGGTAATTCCAGTCTCACTTGTAACTAATTAGCATAATGCCAGCCTTTGGTCTTGATTGGCTGAACAGCGTCTCTTAGCTCCGCCCTCAAACACTGTAGTGTATCTGAGACTGGAAGAGTTTGGTTCGTGTTGTTCATGTCGAGAAGACGCTGTTTTCTGAGATTGATACGGTAAAACCCACGCCATCGTTACTGTTCGTATCACTGTGATCAAGAGCTGAGATTCAGATATGATAATGAGCGTTTGCTTTCTGACCAATCACAGCAGAGCAGCTCTCAGAGAGGCGGAGCTTAGAGAGACTGAATCCTTGATGGAAGTGTTTCAGACACTGAGAAATGAGGTGATGCTGCAATGGATATTATGAGAAGATTAAAGTGTGTTTTGACCTTGGATGTGTGTGAACCCGTTGTAGGAGACCCTCAGAAACAACATTAGGAGCCTTTGAAATAGAATAATAGGGGCTTTTTATTAAGGCTCATGTTTTAATTGATGATATTCCTTTTGAAGACTGTAAAACATTCAAATGGAGTATGTCTACTTAATACACACTTTTTATTTTTTTATAATTTTTTATTTTATTTACATTTTTATCATTAGTCTTTGCCCAGGGCATCATGACATCTTCCTTTTTTTTTTTTTTTTCTTCCTCATCCTCTCACCAGTGTCACGTTCCCAGGACAGACTCGCATCTCTTTCTCAGTGTTTAGCATCTTTAACCCAGCGCATCTTCCTCTGTGTTCAACACAACTGCGTCTCGACTTAATCCATGTCATCACCGCTGCACGCTAACAGATTTGCATGTGCTTTCACGCTTCTGCGTAGACGTACTGTTTATTTTTAGCCTCCACGGCTAATTAGCGTGAACTGGAGTAGATCTGCCAGTGCAAACAGCGAACATTAGCACTCGCGCGCTAATAAGAGCGCGACCGAACGAGCAAGCGTGTAATTTCGTCTGTGTTTTGCATGTTCTCTCAGAACGGATGACCTCTCTCAGTGGATCTGGAAAAACACACCATTACTCAGATTGCAATGAGATCTTCATGGTCCCTCGATCCTGAAAACCATGTTTTATTGGTCCATATCCTAATATTAATATTGAAAGTGTCTTACAGTATCATTTTAATGATTTTGAATGTGGTAATAATCACAGTATATATACACAGTACACACACACTCACACTCACACACATATACACTGCTGTTCAAAAGTTTGGGATCGGTACGATTTTTAATGTTTTTAAATGAAGTCTCTTCTGCTCAAATAAATGAAATAGAACTTTCTATTCATCAAAGAATCCTGAAAAAAATATTATACACAACTGTTTTCAACACTGATAATAATCATAAATGTTTCTTGAGCATCAAATCATCATATTAGAGTGATTTCTGAAGGATCATGTGACACTGAAGACTGGAGTAATGATGCTGAAAATGTGTGTATGTATATGCATGTATGTGTGGTATG
>NC_137127.1:1738307-1753307 GCF_949319135.1 Squalius cephalus | reverse complement strand
AAAAAATATCTATATTATTTTATATATATGTATGTATATGAATAGTATATACAGTAATTAAAACAATTTTTTTAACCCTTTTCGCGTGGCGGTCAAGAATGACAGAATTGTTTTATTATAAATATTTCAATGAAATGAATACTATATTTTAGTTTGACATGGTTTTTATTTAATATTTTGTATTTTAAGGGGTATTTTATGGTAATAAATTATATTTATGCCGTAGTTATAATCCATTTTATTCACTTTTTCAGCATAGACCTGAAAATGAAATTTCCAGCTTAAACTGTCATAAATATTGAATGTTTTGGAGCACAGACTTCAGTTTGGTCTCTTTTTAAAGACGACGCTTGCAGATTATTGCTGAAGAGAAAAGGCTGTACAATTTTACATTTTTGTTGAAAAAATAAAATTGAGAAATGCACAAAAATACTATTTTCAATTTCTATATGAAATGTATATTTTCCAAAACACATTTTGCTCTAAAATCAAAGCCATAAATGTAAACAAGATGTGCTCCACATTTGAGGTTGATCTCTCAACAAATGAGCTTTCAGTGAGATTTTGTTTTTGACCGCGAGGAGCACAAGTGTGACTATTTAACCTTTTATAATCATGTTGATGATGTTTTTTTGTGTTCATACAACAAGTGCCAAAGCCTTTACCAAGTTTCATACCATTCTGATGAAGAAAAAAATTCTTTAAAAAAATTAAACAATTTTTCGGTCAAAAATGTCCAAAGAACACAGAAAACCCTAGAAAAATCACACATGCATCTCTTTTGTATCTCTTTCTTCTGCAAAATTTACATTTTTTTTCTTGATACATTGAAAAAAATTAGTTTAAACTTAAAAATGTTTTATCTGTTAAGTAACTAGCCTGGTTGCCTTAAAAAATTGCATTCATTTAATCAAAACATTTGAGTTAATACAATAAAAGAGAGGTTTAATTAACAGAAACTCAAAATATCGTTATCTGTATAACAGTGAGTTGATTTTACAAATAGAAAAAAAGTTGATGATAAATCATTCAAAAAATAATATTTAGCAGTGTAGCAAAGAGATATTATATAGAGAGTTAGTGTCTTGTCTAGAACAGATTGCAAGAATGTCTCAGATTTGCCAAGATGAACTGATCAAATCATGAGCTTTATCCAAATTCATTGTATAGTTCATTAAATTATTAATTATAAATTCTTTAACTCATTTGTTTGGAGACACATGTGATTTTAACTGAATTCTCCTTGAAGTCTCCTGAGCTCTGAGAGAGCAACACGTGAGCAAGAACACACTCCTCTGTCGAGACGAGGCGACACTGACACCTTTATTCTCTCTTTCTTTCACTTTTCATTTATGATTCATCAGATGTTTCTCGTCTGATATCTCATTGTTTGGTTCTGAGCTCTCTGCGTAGCATGATACGGTTTCTGGCCTAGCGTTATCTGTACGGGGAGTCGAGCGCCGCGTGCCGAGCAGACATAATTAACTTTCGTTAATTAGCCATTGGACGAATAGAGCAATCATTAATCATTCAAATCTCCCTGGAGTATCCTGACGCTGTGAGACACACAGAAGCGTCTGAATCAGAGGACAGGAGAGCCTGTGAACTGAACACATTCACTCAACTTTAAGAACTTTGATTCATTGATTTTCTTGATGTCTTTGAGTGAAGTGAATTTAACAAAAAATGATCACAACAGACTGGACCATCTGACCAATCAGAGCAGAGTAGACCAATCTCAACAGACTGGGTCATCTGACCAATCAGAGCAGAGTAGACCAATCACAACAGACTGGGTCATCTGACCAATCCGAGCAGAGTAGACCAATCACAACAGACTGGACCATCTGACCAATCACAGAGTAGACCAATCACAACAGACTGGGCCGTCTGGCCAATCAGAGCAGAGTAGACCAATCACAACAGACTGGGCCGTCTGGCCAATCAGAGTAGAGTAGACCAATTACAACAGACTGAGCCATCTGACCAATCACAGAGTAGACCAATTACAACAGACTGAACCATCTGTCCAATCAGAGCAGAGTAGACTAATCACAACAGACTGAGTCATCTGACCAATCAGAGAGTAGACCAATGACAACAGACTGGACCATCTGACCAATCAGAGCAGAGTAGACCAATCACAACAGACTGAGTCATCTGACCAATCAGAGCAGAGTAGACCAATCACAACAGACTGGGTCATCTGACCAATCAGAGCAGAGTAGACCAATCACAACAGACTGGGTCATCTGACCAATCAGAGCAGAGTAGACCAATCACAACAGACTGGGTCATCTGACCAATCAGAGCAGAGTAGGCTTGTGAAAATGCGGGGTTTAGAGAGACTGAAACTTTGATCAAACAGTTTTAAGCCTCTTTGAGAAATGAGGTGATGTGCAATGTATATTATGAGGAAATTAAAGTGTTTTTGACGTATTCTAGGAGACTCCAAAAGAAAATTAGGGCACTAAATAAGGGCACTTAAATGTATTTCGTTTTTATTAAATCAGTGCAGCTTAATAAATTAAAGATAGCACTGCTAATACCAATACCATAATGTATAAATACTTACTATTGAAATGATATCTATATTTTGCATTAGAGAAATGAGTATTTGGGGTGAATATATGAATCTGATCTGATCAGTGTTTCTCAGAGATCAGCTGCTGTTTCGCTCACTTTCGAGAGTCACGCGTATAGTTAACAGATGCATAATTCATTTAGTCTTCCGTGAAATATTTAAGCATTTAGAGCAATTCTGTTCTGAGGCTGAAGAGACTGAAAATAGAGCCTTTTCTGGGGAAACTTTCTGCAGCTTATGCATTTATCTGCAGAACAAACCTCCTGTAGTCAGTCACATGACCTCGGGACAGGTGTGTGTGTGTGTCCGCGTGGATCAGATCGGTTGGTGTTTCTCTGTGTGTTGAACACGAACAGACGGTCTCGAGTAACTCGGGTCTTTCACCGTCCGCTCAATCCTGCATCTGTCAATCAAACGCAGCCTCTGCCGCTGTCATGGCAATGCATGCATAAATTAGCATGTATTTGCATAAGAACACGCTTGTTTTGCAAATGCCATTTTCTCTTTCTTTATCTCTTACTTTTCTCGATTCATTTTTTCATTTCTTTCGGTTTTTCATAACAAATGGCATTTGCTCCCATCAAACCTTTCTGGAAATGTCGGAACGAGTTTTAGAGTCTCAATGGCCACACACACACACACACACACACACACACACTCTGTAAAGAGACAAGCGCGTTTGAATATGGGAGTGAATCCCCTAAATTATCCTTCTGTTTGTACGGATCATGACTCGCTACCGAAATTGTGATGATTGACACTGTGCTGATAAAGCAATCGAGTGTGAACTCGGTGTACAGAACAGGATTAAACACTTGACACCGAACTGAACTGACATCTGAATCTGTACTTGTCTAATATGAACTCAGATGATCTGCGCTGTGATATTCGTGTCAGGGAAAGATTATTGTCATAATTGAGTTGCATTTGCAAATTTCGGCTGTACAGTTTAATGTGAATCTGGCCTGAAATACTACTCAGATTTTCCTCTATGGCAGTTTGAGAATGATGAAATACACAGTCAGACCAAATCTTGCACTTTATGTTGTTGTACTTGCACACACACACACAAAAAAAAAAAAAAAAAAAAAAAAAAACGCTTGTTGTTGTTGAGCAGAGAAAATGAAATATAAACTTATTGTGAACTCCATATGATTTCTTTGCAATAAGGTGAATGAAGCTAAACTTTCCTTCAGCCTTGTTGAAGTGATTGTGTATTTATAATATCAATATCATTGCACAGCTCTATGTAAAGTTTGATATAAAAGTATATCCAACTTTATTCCCATACATAGTTGCATAAAGCAATGTATACTACAGTATATAGCAAATCTCTTGATTGTTTACATCAATGCAAAATATAAACTATATTATCGCCCAGCTCTAATCTGCTAAATGCAATTTAAGAAATGATAAACTTTACTATCATGAATTTCTACTTTTAAACAGCGTTGTTGTTTCTGTTTCTGTACTGCCAAATACTTCAATATTTCTACAGAATCTTGATTGAATTTCCCCATTGCAAAGTATTCACATCTGTAGAGACCCGTTCATTATTAAACATTGTATGAAATTACGAGACTTTAATCAAATAATGAAATTTGTGGTTTCAAAATAACATAAAAAAATTAAATAATAAGCTTTACATTGAAATAATTTTAACAAAAAGGCAAGTTACACTGAATAAAACATGCAGTTTTGAAGTAGAGAAACTGAAATAGTATATTCTTATACTTTTTTACACCGTATAAGCCATTTGTTTGAGGCTTTGTGAACTGTATAATCTCAAGTCCTCAGAGGAATAAATCAGTCCAAGTATGTGAAGTGATTCCACAACAGTTACTTGTATCCCGTTATTGACGTTTGCATCCGGACCGCACAGGTTATTAGCACTCTTGTTCGCTGAGACACTAGTGTTGTAGCGGCTGAGCTAGACGATCTCTGTATAATGAAGCTTTATCTCCAGACACGCTCTCGCCTCTCAGTCGGTGTTTGCTGGCCTGAATCACACGTGTGCCTGAGAGCCAGTCGCTGTCTCGTCTCATCTCCTCCGCATCTCACTGTTTCTGCTGCTTTATTTTCATCTGATCCTCAGGCCATGCTAATGATGTTGCAGCTGTTGATGGCCGACTTCAGAAACACACAGAAGCTTCACGTTTCATTTATAGGGTTGGGTATCGTCTGAATTTTAACGATTCTGATTTCGATTCCAATAAGGTAAAAATCAATAAGATATCATTCACATTTAGTCTTATTGCAAAATGATTCATTGTAGCGGAATATCATGAACAGAAATCAACAGGCTGAAGAATATTTACACAAGGAACCGTGGTTTAAAAACACCATAGAAAAACAACTAGCCTAACTAATATAAATGTCAAGCATTATTAAATACAAGTAAACACTCAGTAATTAAAAAAGAACAAATTAGAATAAAGATATGATTGAAATAAACTGTGTTTTAAAATTTTCAGGCATTCAGAAATTGTAATCAAATGTAAAATAACACTGCACTTTATTGATAAAATATACATTACAAATATAGTTACAAAAGTTATTCAGTCAAGAGTGAGTGGATTTTCTGTCTTTTGTTGTTTGATTAGTGTTATTATAGAGCCTGGAAATCCAGACCTAAATCTGAGAGATTAATGGTCTGGCATCGACTAATGAAAATCGGCCAGCTCGAGGGGCGGCACCAAGCATGCGTTTGAAAATCTCACTGCACGCAATTGGATAACACTACGACCAGGGTCCGAAATGAACTTTTTGGCTCACCTGCCACGGGGACTGGTAGATGAAAAAATCCACCAGCCAAGCATAATTTTTACCGGCAAAAATAATAAACAGCTTTTTTTTTTGCCACATATGCATTCATTTCAGTACATTTAATTGAGATAATAAGGTATTATGTTGAATACAAACATAAAAAATTGTCCAGAGCAAAATTTGAAATGTTTAATAAAAAAAAAATCTATATATTGATCAAAATGAGAGAAATATATGAAATATTACTATCATTGGGGTGAAATAAAAATTTTTTTTGCCAGTTTTGTTACCTGACTCATGTGGAAGGGAAGGCAGAACGTACTCGGTTACTTACTGTACGTAACCTCGGTTCCCTGAGAGATAAGGGAACGAGTATTGCGTTGCAAACACTATGGGAAAACTCCTTTTCTCGAGAATAGAACGGCCATGGTGTGTAAAGGCCCTTGCACACTGAGTCCGAAATTCGCGTCCGAAATTTTCGCACGTTAAAAAATTCACGGATGGAGTATGCACGATCCGCGAGTGCTGAAGACGTTCTGCACGGCTTAGATGGGTGCGCGACCTTTGCTCTCCTTTGTTCTCCAACTGCCAGCAGTGGGAGGACACAAATGGGCGGAGACCGCTTCTTCCAGTGGCGGGAGCTTCACATATCCTTTTTCCTCAGCGCCGTCAACAGATGAGAATGTTAAGAGGCAGAAGAGCGCGTGCGCGCTGAAAAGGGCGCGCTGAATTTTTCATATTTTGGTATGAACATTCACCCGCCAGTGTGGCGGATAGCCTTTTGAGATTTACTCGCCAAACGGAAAATCTACCCGCATTTGGCGCTTGGCGGGTGTTAATTTCGGACCCTGACTACGACCAATCACAATGTCGCTTAGCTACCAGCGGAGCTAACTGGTAGATTAGACTCTTGCCGTATCCGGTCGGCAAAACAGCAAAAACGCCCTTCTTGCAAAGGAAGGATTCGAGCGCCGTCTTCTGTTCCTCTTTTAGAGAAAAAGCCAAGTCTAACTCGTTCATTGTAGCGGCCAAAGCCGTTTCAAACAACTGGTGTTCATCCAGAGCCATCTTGCAATGTTTACTAATGACTTCGACGTCACAGCGCTGTCGTCATCTCGCCTCTGGCCCGCCTATATCAGATAACCCGATGTGATTGGTGCAGCTCGGAAACAAGGGCATATTTAATGAGCGTCATTACTCGACACCAGAGTAACTCGCTGAGCAAATTCAACTTGTGCTCTCGCGAGAACTCTGGATTTCCAGGGTAATTATTATAGAGACGGCAGGAATATTAGGCTGCTGTCACTTTAAGAGTTTGAATGGTTTAAAATCACATTAAAATAACTTTTTCTGTGCGCAGGTTTTGGGTGTGTTCGCGGCACAGATATAGCCTGGCACAAGTCATGTTGAAATGCTCACAAAGGAATCGATAAGAGGAATCTTATAACTAGTATCCGATTCCTGACCTCAAGTATTCGATTCCAAAAGTGGAAAAAATCCAAATAATTTATAATGCGTATGAACATAGTTTCGGCTCTTTGAATGTGTCTTCATGTCGTCATTGATGTCCAGGATCAGTTTGGTGGAGCGCGTGATCATGTGACGTGTGAAGCGTTTGGTGTGTGTGTGTGTGTGTTTCACGGCGGTCGTTCATCCTCACGAACGCGTCTGTGTTAGATGGACTCGTGTTTGGTAATGAGCGCGTTCCTCTGCGCTGAGATCTGCTCCCGTATCAAGGGCAAATCCACTCGTTTATCTTCACACACACACACATTCGTCTTCACAATAATTGTGGCACTTCATCAAAGTGCTGAGTGTTATATTTATCAGTCAGATTAATGTGAGATCGCTCGTGTGTGTGTGTGTGTGAGAGAGTTATTACAGGCGTGTTGTCAGTGTGGCTGTTCTCATGAAATATTCCCCTCATCTCTCTTGTTGTTCTTCTCTCTTCTCTTCATGTGTTTGTCTGGGATCTTCTGACTCGCTGATCTCTCTCTCTGTTTATCTCTTTCTTTTCTCTAGTCTGTTCTTTTTCTCATGTTTTTTTCTCATCTCTTCTCGTTTATCATCTTTTCATCTCGTCTCGTCTCTTGATGCATCTCCACTTGTTTATTCTCTTTTCATCTTTTCTCATTTCTGTTCATAATTCATTTCTTCTCTTCATTTCTCTTCTCACCTGGCTTCACCGCATCTCTTTTCTATTCTCTTCCAGTTTCAATTAAATTCAAATGAGCTTTATTGGCTTGACAAATTGTACATTCCAGTGCCAAAGCTTTTATAAAAAATAAAAATGAATGTACTTTGGTTGGTCAGGATCCGTCTCTGCTTTGTCTCTCTCTGACAATCTCGAGATATTCTAATTTGATTTTAGAGTTTGATAGAATTGTAATTTACTTTGTGTTTTAACTCTAGACGATGGGGAAAGAGCTTTCTCATTCACAGCCCTCAAGCTATGGAGTCAGAAACACACCAACGTTGGGACACTTTAAAAAGCTGATTAAGACTAATTTATTTAAGGCTGTTTTTAATTAATTTGTTGTTTTCTCCTTGTTGTTTTCTGTTGCCCTTTGGGTTTAAGAAAAGCACATTATAAATAAAATGTATTATTATTATTTTAGTTTCCTGATCCCAATGTTCCAAGATATGTATTTTTAGCTTGTTTTGATAATTTGATTTATTTCGATGTGCTGGTTGGTGTCGGTAGAGTTAGTCAGGTTAGTAACTCTCAGAACCGGCTGACTGATTCGGACTTTGTTCAGGGTTCAGATCTTTGTAATGCTTTAAAATGAGGGACTGTTTCATCTCATACCTTCTCTCCTCTCGTGTCTCATTCGTCTGTGTTTGTCTCTCTCACCTCTGTCCCTCATAAAGTCTCCAGTCTCGGTGAATCATCTGTTAGTCGTGTCTCTGTGTGTGTGTGTGTGTGTGTGTGTGTCGGCGTCTCTTTCTCCGGCAGAGAAAAGGCCCATAAAGCTAATGTAGTGTGTGGCGTCTCTCTCCTGCTGTGATCTATATGCCCATCCATCCTGAGCTTTATAGAGCAGCCGGGCGTCTCTGACCGGGCCGACCCGCTGCGGTGACGCCTAAACACACCCGGCAGGATTGTAGACGCTGTGGGTGGGACAGCGAACATGACTATGCGAGCGGGAGAGTTTCACCAGTGAGAAAAATGACAGAGATTCAATTCAATTCACGTTTATTTGCATCGCGCTTTACACAATGCACATCATTTCAAAGCAGCTTTACAGAAAGTGCATGAGTCCATGTTACAATTTAGAGTGATCTGTTATCAGAGGTAATTGTCTGAGTTCTATCAAGACCACTATCATCATATACGATTGACAATTAGCATACAGTTAGGATTGGTGGTTAAGAAAAGGATAATCTGTCAAATGAATTTTTGTTTTAAAGAAATGTTCATTTAAAAGCAGCAGTGTATTATGTTACCATTAAAGATGCGCGCATCAACCGTCGCCGAGTCCGCTGTTGAAGGTGACGATCATCCATTTATAATCACGCGTAACAACACAGAATAATTGTAATTGTACCATCGGGTGCAGATACTTAAATCAGAGAGAGTTATTGGGGCGGGTGGATGATTTGTTTTTGGGTGTGGATTCGGGTGACGTTGGAGCTCATCCGCGCATCTAGACTCGGCTAAGCGGCTAACAAAGCGCTTTGAAAGAAAGCGGCTAACGTGTTTTATCAAGTTAGTGGTATTACCTCCTGCATATTCTATTTGTGCGTGACATGAGCACACACAGGGCGTCTTCTGCAGGTCGTGCTGACCAGGTTGTTCATAAAAGCCGAAATGTGCCCAGATGTAGGCTTTAAAGTAGTTGGAGCATTTTTAGTTTTCTCGCACTCGCGTCTCGCCTCCCTCTGCCATTGTATGCTACCGCGACAAAGCACGTACGCGACAAACGACGTCAGAAAAGCGTCAGTACATTATAATCGGTTATGGTCTATTACTGAATCGTCCTCGTCTGCATCGCGATGCATCGTAGAAACTATAAGTTTCGACACCCCTAAAATGCACATATATAAAATCACAGTTAGCTAAAAATTTATTAATTTAAACAATTTAATGCAGAAACAATGAGCTCATTGAAGTAATAAATACTTGTTTGTTAACAAATGATTGACTTTTAGAAAATGTAGAATTGGTGCATGTTGATTCAGAGTTTGCGTCATCTGAAGTCTTCGCAGGAGTTGGCACCGTCTCTTCATAGATGACACATGCACAGAACGGAAAATGATGTTCTGAAGTTGTTTTACTCATTTTCTTCTTCCTGAAGGAAACCTGCTGCAATCTAAAAATATCCCTCACACCCTCCTGCTGCATTTAACCTGACAGCAGCCTCCCCACACACACACACACACACACACCGCATGCGCCGCTGTGTGTGTGTGTCTGAGACGGGTCGGCCTCTCCACGCTCCACAGGACATGACAGGCAATTTGAAAGAGCGGGCATCTCACACACACTCGCCACGGTAAAGAGAGAGAGCGTCCTGTGAGCAGGTAAATGCAAATGTCATGTGTGTCATGACGCTCTTAGGCAGCTGTTAATTATTATTTTAAAAGAGCTGAGGGGTTCTTCTCTTATCGTGGCATGTGTCCATCGTTTAATCTTTTCTCTTCTTCCTCATCTCTTGTGTCTTAGCTTCTTGTGTCTTTTCTTCTCGTATCTTTGCTTCTTGTATCTTCTCTTATCTTTTATCGTCTCTCTTATTTCTTCTTGTCGCATCTGGTCTAGTCTTATCTTGTCTCTTCTGTACTGTGTTGAAATATAATGTAACAGGAGGAGTGGAGAACCACTGAGCATCAGCGCTGGTGGAGTAATAGAGAGACAGGCGAGTGTGTGGAGGTGAGACAGGAGGAGTAATAGAGAGACAGACGAGTGTGTGGAGGTGAGACAGGAGGAGTAATAGGGAGACAGACGAGTGTGTGGAGGTGAGACAGGAGGAGTAATAGAGAGACAGACGAGCGTGTGGAGGTGAGACAGGAGGAGTAATAGAGAGACAGACGAGCGTTTGGAAGTGAGACAGGAGGAGTAATAGAGAGACAGACGAGCATTTGGAAGTGAGACAGGAGGAGTAATAGAGAGACAGACGAGTGTGTGGAGGTGATACAGGAGGAGTAATAGACAGGCGAGTGTGTGGAGGTGATACAGGAGGAGTAATAGAGAGACAGACGAGTGTGTGGAGGTGAGACAGGAGGAGTAATAGAGAGACAGACGAGCATTTGGAAGTGAGACAGGAGGAGTAATAGAGAGACAGACGAGTGTGTGGAGGTGATACAGGAGGAGTAATAGACAGGCGAGTGTGTGGAGGTGATACAGGAGGAGTAATAGAGAGACAGACGAGTGTGTGGAGGTGAGACAGGAGGAGTAATAGAGAGACAGACGAGCGTTTGGAAGTGAGACAGGAGGAGTAATAGAGAGACAGACGAGTGTGTGGAGGTGAGACAGGAGGAGTAATAGAGAGACAGACGAGCGTTTGGAAGTGAGACAGGAGGAGTAATAGAGAGACAGACGAGCATTTGGAAGTGAGACAGGAGGAGTAATAGAGAGACAGACGAGCATTTGGAAGTGAGACAGGAGGAGTAATAGGGAGACAGACGAGTGTGTGGAGGTGAGACAGGAGGAGTAATAGAGAGACAGACGAGCGTGTGGAGGTGAGACAGGAGGAGTAATAGACAGGCGAGTGTGTGGAGGTGATACAGGAGGAGTAATAGAGAGACAGACGAGTGTGTGGATGTGAGACAGGAGGAGTAATAGAGAGACAGACGAGCATTTGGAAGTGAGACAGGAGGAGTAATAGAGAGACAGACGAGTGTGTGGAGGTGATACAGGAGGAGTAATAGACAGGCGAGTGTGTGGAGGTGATACAGGAGGAGTAATAGAGAGACAGACGAGTGTGTGGAGGTGAGACAGGAGGAGTAATAGAGAGACAGACGAGCATTTGGAAGTGAGACAGGAGGAGTAATAGAGAGACAGACGAGTGTGTGGAGGTGAGACAGGAGGAGTAATAGAGAGACAGACGAGCATTTGGAAGTGAGACAGGAGGAGTAATAGAGAGACAGACGAGCATTTGGAAGTGAGACAGGAGGAGTAATAGGGAGACAGACGAGTGTGTGGAGGTGAGACAGGAGGAGTAATAGAGAGACAGACGAGCGTGTGGAGGTGAGACAGGAGGAGTAATAGAGAGACAGACGAGCGTTTGGAAGTGAGACAGGAGGAGTAATAGAGAGACAGACGAGCATTTGGAAGTGAGACAGGAGGAGTAATAGAGAGACAGACGAGCATTTGGAAGTGAGACAGGAGGAGTAATAGGGAGACAGACGAGTGTGTGGAGGTGAGACAGGAGGAGTAATAGAGAGACAGACGAGCGTGTGGAGGTGAGACAGGAGGAGTAATAGAGAGACAGACGAGCGTTTGGAAGTGAGACAGGAGGAGTAATAGAGAGACAGACGAGCATTTGGAAGTGAGACAGGAGGAGTAATAGAGAGACAGACGAGCATTTGGAAGTGAGACAGGAGGAGTAATAGAGAGACAGACGAGTGTGTGGAGGTGATACAGGAGGAGTAATAGACAGGCGAGTGTGTGGAGGTGATACAGGAGGAGTAATAGAGAGACAGACGAGTGTGTGGAGGTGAGACAGGAGGAGTAATAGAGAGACAGACGAGCATTTGGAAGTGAGAGAGGAGGAGTAATAGAGAGACAGACGAGTGTGTGGAGGTGAGACAGGAGGAGTAATAGAGAGACAGACGAGCGTTTGGAAGTGAGAGAGGAGGAGTAATAGAGAGACAGACGAGTGTGTGGAGGTGAGACAGGAGGAGTAATAGAGAGACAGACGAGCGTTTGGAAGTGAGAGAGGAGGAGTAATAGAGAGACAGACGAGTGTGTGGAGGTGAGACAGGAGGAGTAATAGAGAGACAGACGAGCGTGTGGAGGTGAGACAGGAGGAGTAATAGAGAGACAGACGAGCGTTTGGAAGTGAGACAGGAGGAGTAATAGAGAGACAGACGAGTGTGTGGAGGTGAGACAGGAGGAGTAATAGAGAGACAGACGAGCATTTGGAAGTGAGAGAGGAGTAATAGAGAGACAGACGAGTGTGTGGAGGTGAGACAGGAGGAGTAATAGAGAGACAGACGAGCGTTTGGAAGTGAGAGAGGAGGAGTAATAGAGAGACAGACGAGTGTGTGGAGGTGAGACAGGAGGAGTAATAGAGAGACAGACGAGCGTGTGGAGGTGAGACAGGAGGAGTAATAGAGAGACAGACGAGCGTTTGGAAGTGAGACAGGAGGAGTAATAGAGAGACAGACGAGTGTGTGGAGGTGAGACAGGAGGAGTAATAGAGAGACAGACGAGCGTTTGGAAGTGAGACAGGAGGAGTAATAGAGAGACAGACGAGCGTGTGGAGGTGAGACAGGAGGAGTAATAGAGAGACAGACGAGTGTGTGGAGGTGAGACAGGAGGAGTAATAGAGAGACAGACGAATGTGTGGAGGTGAGACAGGAGGAGTAATAGAGAGACAGACGAGCATTTGGAAGTGAGACAGGATGAGTAATAGAGAGACAGACGAGTGTGTGGAGGTGATACAGGAGGAGTAATAGAGAGACAGGCGAGTGTGTGGAGGTGAGACAGGAGGAGTAATAGAGAGACAGACGAGTTTGTGGAGGTGAGACAGGAGGAGTAATAGAGAGACAGACGAGTGTGTGGAGGTGATACAGGAGGAGTAATAGAGAGACAGACGAGTGTGTGGAGGTGAGACAGGAGGAGTAATAGAGAGACAGACGAGTGTGTGGAAGTGAGACGGGAGGAGTAATAGAGAGAGACAGACGAGTGTGTGGAAGTGAGACGGGAGGAGTAATAGAGAGACAGACAAGCGTGTGGAGGTGAGACAGGAGGAGTAATAGGGAGACAGACGAGCATTTGGAAGTGAGACAGGAGGAGTAATAGAGAGACAGACGAGCATGTGGAGGTGAGACAGGAGGAGTAATAGAGAGACAGACGAGCATTTGGAAGTGAGACAGGAGGAGTAATAGAGAGACAGACGAGCGTTTGGAAGTGAGACAGGAGGAGTAATAGAGAGACAGACGAGTGTGTGGAGGTGATACAGGAGGAGTAATAGAGAGACAGACGAGTGTGTGGAGGTGATACAGGAGGAGTAATAGAGATACAGACGAGCGTTTGGAAGTGAGACAGGATGAGTAATAGAGAGACAGACGAGCGTGTGGAGGTGAGACAGGAGGAGTAATAGAGAGACAGACGAGCATGTGGAGGTGAGACAGGAGGAGTAATAGGGAGACAGATGAGCGTGTGGAGGTGAGACAGGAGGAGTAATAGAGAGACAGACGAGCATTTGGAAGTGAGACAGGAGGAGTAATAGAGAGACAGACGAGCATTTGGAAGTGAGACAGGAGGAGTAATAGAGATACAGGCGAGTGTGTGGAGGTGAGACAGGAGGAGTAATAGTGAGACAGGAGGAATAATAGAGAGACAGACGAGCGTGTGGAGGTGATACAGGAGGAGTAATAGAGAGACAGGCGAGTGTGTGGAGGTGAGACAGGAGGAGTAATAGACAGACGAGTATGTGGAGGTGATACAGGAGGAGTAATAGACGAGTGTGTGGAGGTGATACAGGAGGAGTAATAGAGAGACAGACGAGTGTGTGGAGGTGATACAGGAGGAGTAATAGACAGACGAGTGTGTGGAGGTGATACAGGAGGAGTAATAGACAGACGAGTGTGTGGAGGTGATACAGGAGGAGTAATAGAGAGACAGACGAGTGTGTGGAGGTGATACAGGAGGAGTAATAGATAGACAGGCGAGTGTGTGGAGGTGAGACAGGAGGAGTAATTGAGAGACAGACGAGCGTTTGGAAGTGAGACGGGAGGAGTAATAGAGAGACAGACAAGCGTGTGAAGGTGAGACAGGAGGAGTAATAGGGAGACAGACGAGCATGTGGAGGTGAGACAGGAGGAGTAATAGAGAGACAGACGAGCGTTCGTAAGTGAGACAGGAGGAGTAATAGAGAGACAGACGAGCGTGTGGAGGTGAGACAGGAGGAGTAATAGAGAGACAGACGAGCGTGTGGAGGTGAGACAGGAGGAGTAATAGAGAGACAGACGAGCGTGTGGAGGTGAGACAGGAGGAGTAATAGAGAGACAGACGAGCGTGTGGAGGTGAGACAGGAGGAGTAATAGAGAGAGACAGACGAGCGTTTGGAAGTGAGACAGGAGGAGTAATAGAGAGACAGACGAGCGTTTGGAAGTGAGACAGGAGGAGTAATAGAGAGACAGACGAGTGTGTGGAGGTGAGACAGGAGGAGTAATAGAGAGACAGATGAGTGTGTGGAAGTGAGACAGGATGAGTAATAGAGAGACAGACGAGTGTGTGGAGGTGAGACAGGAGGAGTAATAGAGAGACAGACGAGTGTTTGGAGGTGAGACAGGAGGAGTAATAGAGAGACAGACGAGTGTGTGGAGGTGAGACAGGAGGAGTAATAGAGACAGACGAGCGTTTGGAAGTGAGACAGGAGGAGTAATAGAGAGACAGACGAGTGTTTGGAAGTGAGACAGGAGGAGTAATAGAGAGACCGACGAGTGTGTGGAGGTGAGACAGGAGGAGTAATAGAGAGACA
>NC_137127.1:1668307-1725807 GCF_949319135.1 Squalius cephalus | reverse complement strand
GATTTATTTTTTCTTTTTTCTTTCTTTGTGAATTTTGTCTTATATGCATAGTTTTTATACTCTGTTTTTTAGTTGCTATAATTGAACTCCTGGTCATGCATGCCGACTCTCAGACTCTTGGAGCTCCTCCTGTGATTAGAGTTGTACTTGTGTTAATTAATTTCAGCTGATGACCCCTAATTGCTCATTTATCAAGAAGAGGGTGAATGTTTGTTGCAGAGTGAGCGCTGGAGACAGCAGTGTGCTGAAACGTTTGCTCCCGTTCACTTGTTTTTAATTCACTTTGCACTTTTTGCACTATGCAATCCAGAAAATAATCAGATGTTTTGATAGACTTCTGCAGTCTGCACTGAATCCAGTGTGCGGCCAGACACCGTCTTGCTCGTTTCAAATCTTATCATAAAACATGCTTTTTTAGGTTAGGTTTTATTTGACTGTTTGGTTTATTTATTTTCTTTACTTAGACGTATTGTGTTTTTGATATGCATAAATATGTATAAAGAGATGTATTTATACATGCGCTTTGAGAATCTACTTTTTAAGGCGCTATGTAAAATAAACTTTTGTTTTTATTATTATTATTTATATGCAATTGATTTACAATTACCTACAAAATCAGACAAGATCTTGCTCATTTTCCATTTTTCCCTCGAGGTCCACTATAATCTCACAGGCTGTTTGTGCTACTGTGCCTTTAAGAGTTCTCTATATAAACGTCTGTTGTGATTGGCTAAGCCTTGCATTTGAAATGAGTTGAAATTGTTAATTTCTTATGAGCTGTTTAATGACAACTCTTACTCTACCAGTAACACGTTTGAATCAAAAATACAGTAAAAATAGTGAAAAATTATTACAATCTATTTCTATTATACAATATATTAAATATGTAAATATATGTTAAACTGTAATTTATTCCTGTGATCAAAGCTGAATTTTCAGCATCATTACTCCAGTCTTCAGTGTCACATGATCCGTCAGAAATCACTCTAATATGATGATTTGATGCTCAAGAAACATTTCTTATTATTATCAATGTTGAAAACAGTTTTGCTGCTTCATATTAAACCGTGATTTTTTTTTTTTATTCAGGGTTCTTTGATGAATAGATATTTCAAAAGAACAGCATTTATTTGAAACATAAATGTTTTGTAAATTATAATACATTTAATACATTATAGCTGATTGATAAAAACATTAATTTCTTACTGACCTCAAGTTTTTAAACAGTAGTGAATATATATATATAATATTATTATTTGCTTTACTTCTATTATATAGACAATATATATAATATTTTTACAGGACAGAACATTTAATTACATTATTTAATTACATTAATCATTATATATACATTTTTAATTATTATTAATTACATTATTTTTCATGCTTTAAATTTACATTTTAATACTTGTATTATTTCAATCTGCTATATCTCAGTTGTATCTCAGGCGTTTCTCAGCTAAATCTCAGACGTATCTCAGACGTATTTCGGCTAAATCTCAGTTGTATCTCAGTTGTATCTCAGACGTATTTCGGCTAAATCTCAGTTGTATCTCAGTTGTATCTCAGCCGTATTTCAGCTAAATCTCAGCTAAATCTCAGTTGTATCTCAGCCGTATTTCAGCTAAATCTCAGCTAAATCTCAGTTGTATCTCAGCCGTATTTCAGCTAAATCTCAGCTAAATCTCAGTTGTATCTCAGCCGTATTTCAGCTAAATCTCAGCTAAATCTCAGTTGTATCTCAGCCGTATTTCAGCTAAATCTAAGCTAAATCTCAGTTGTATCTCAGTTGTATCTCAGACGTATTTCGGCTAAATCTCAGTTGTATCTCAGTTGTATCTCAGCCGTATTTCAGCTAAATCTCAGTTGTATCTCAGCCGTATTTCAGCTAAATCTCAGCTAAATCTCAGTTGTATCTCAGCCGTATTTCAGCTAAATCTAAGCTAAATCTCAGTTGTATCTCAGCCGTATTTCAGCTAAATCTCAGCTAAATCTCAGTTGTATCTCAGCCGTATTTCAGCTAAATCTAAGCTAAATCTCAGTTGTATCTCAGTTGTATCTCAGACGTATTTCGGCTAAATCTCAGTTGTATCTCAGTTGTATCTCAGCCGTATTTCAGCTAAATCTCAGCTAAATCTCAGTTGTATCTCAGCCGTATTTCAGCTAAATCTCAGCTAAATCTCAGTTGTATCTCAGCTGTATTTCAGCTAAATCTCAGCTAAATCTCAGTTGTATCTCAGCTAAATCTCAGTTGTATCTCGGCTAAATCTCAGTTGTATCTCAGTTGTATCTCAGCTAAATCTAAGCTAAATCTCAGTTGTATCTCAGCCGTATCTCAGCTAAATCTAAGCTAAATCTCAGTTGTATTTTTGCAGTATCTCGACTAAATCTCAATTGTTTCTCAGGCGTTTCTCAGCTAAATCTCAGGCGTATCTCAGCTGTATTTCGGCTGAATCTCAGTTGTATCACGGCTAATTCTCAGTTGTATCTCGGCTAAATCTCAGTTGTATCTCAGTTGTATCTCAGCTAAATCTAAGCTAAATCTCAGTTGTATCTCAGTTGTATCTCAGCTAAATCTCAGTTGTATTTTTGCAGTATCTCGACTAAATCTCAATTGTTTCTCAGGCGTTTCTCAGCTAAATCTCAGGCGTATCTCAGCTGTATTTCGGCTGAATCTCAGTTGTATCACGGCTAAATCTCAGTTGTATCTCAGTCGTATCCCGGCTAAATCTCAGCCGTATCTCATCTATAGTGTGGAATAAGTGTGTCGCGGTCTCTGATCTCTTCCTCTCAGGATGAGTGTCGGATCCCACCGCTCTCTGAAGGCTCGTATGCATAATGTAAAGCTCTGGTACAGTACAGAAGACAGATGAGCCTGGGCTCATACAGTGCAAATCTCCATTAAACAGCTTATGTAAGACTCGATGTGGAGGGAATACAAGCTGTCAGCCTGAAGAGATGAGGGGATGATGAATGAGGGGATACAGGTGTGTTTAGATGAGCGAATGAAGCTCGACATCTTCAAATAACAGTCCTCAATCGGAAAGACACTCAATAATGTACCTGTATGTGTTCAGCATTTCAGGGCTATAACATGCGACAGTGACTTATTTTCCTCCTTTACACTTGTGAGCTTTCTCTTCCTTTTGAATTTTTTGATTTATTCAGCAATTTTCTACTGAATTCAGTGTCAAAAAGATCTGACAAAACCATAAAATACAGTTAACAGGGCATGAAATATTGATTATACGCTCTCCAGCTTTTTCATTGGCATGAAAGGATTATGATATTAACACAGAGCTGAAGTGCTTCTACTGGACGAACATTCAATAAAGTACAGTAAAAACAGACTCGTGTAATGGATAGGAACGTGTACGATCTGTAATGTCTGATCCGTAATGTCTGGAGCTGTTGTGCTGGTGTACCTTCCTTGACTTCAAAAAAAATATTTTTATTCTAACATTAACAAAGATTAATAAATGCTGTAAAATATATTGCTTATTGTTAGTTTATGTAAGTTAATGCATTTACTACTGTTAACAAATGAGACCTTTTATTTACTTAGTTTATTTTTCTGACCCCATGAACAGATTTTTGTCTCAACTAGAAGTGCAAAACAAAATTACCTAATTTACTAGAGGTTCTGACAAAATGCTAATTGCTGCCGTTTATTTAAAATGTTTAAGTAATCTAAATTATTTGGAAGATTTTTGATTTCAATGACTCACTCATAAAGACTTAACTTGTTTCATTATGAATGAATCAGCATTTTTGAACAAATCTTTTGAGTGAACGATTCAGTGACTCACCTAAATGACTCATTACTGGATGAATCAGCGTTTTTGAAGCGAATCTTTTGAGTGAATGATTCAGTGACTCACCTAAATACTTCACTTGTTTCATTACTGGATGAATCAGCATTTTTGAAGTGAATCTTTTGAATGAATGATTCAATGACAGATACATTTTTAACAGTCACTTGTCGCCACCTACTGGTTTAATGATAATCGATATAATCGTTATTTGAAGCGCCAAGTTACTCTTAAAAGGTGATTTACTCTATTTTGATCACTACCGTAGACATCAGTGTTTAGATCCCAACTATAACCTTTTATCCCAGTACTTCTGTGATAATATGTGATAATATGAATATTTGTCAGACAGAAATTATTATAATGTGTCTGAAAAGACTGAATCTGTTTCATACCCAAACATGACAACTTGTTATTGACTGTAACAACAGTCATTTATGAATGAGATTGAATCAAGATTGCGATCTTTAAATGATTAATCGTGCATCTCTATTCTCAAGTAAACGTATCTAGTTAAGAATGTTTAGATATTTATACTGGAAGCACAAAATAAGACCGAAATATTAGTTTTGCAGTGTTATCCTTTCCTCCTAAACCCTCGTGACGTCACGGATCCCGCTGGATCTCATGAACTCTGTGTGTATGATGGTGTTGGCAAAAGTACAGACTTCGGTACCAAATTTTAAAAACGTGACGCATTTAGCGCTGTTGAGCGTTAACACCTCTGATTGGCCATTGTGTTCACGAGCTCATCAAATATGTCTGTGATTGGCTACAATGATTAGCGCTTCAAAAACATGTAAATATACATCAATGACTACATCAATGCATCAATGACTTACACAATGAGCGCTTACACAGACACACACCGGAGCGTTTGAAAGCAGGACCGGTCCGCTGATAGACGCATGCTTGTGCTTTCAAAACACTCTCAAACACTCCCGTGTGCTGATCATTGTAGCCAATCAGAGACACATCCAATGAGCTTGTGAACACAATGGCCAATCAGAGGTGAGGCGGAGGCCAATCCACTCAACATCGCTCAAAACGTCACATTTTTAAAATTTGGTACCGAAGTCGGCACTTTTGACAACACTAGTGTATGAGCGAATGTGAGGTAATTTGTGTCTCTCTCTGTCTCTCTCTCAGAGGACCGGAAGCTGTTTGTGGGCATGTTGGGAAAACAGCAGAGCGAAGACGACGTCCGGCGTCTGTTTGAGTCGTTGGGGCAGATAGAGGAGTGCACCGTTCTACGGGGGCCTGATGGGGCCAGTAAGGGTCAGCACCCACACAACTCTCTGCCTCTTACTCTCTCATTCCTCCAGACGCTTCTTCACATGGAGCAAACACACAATACTGGCTCTTGAGGTTTTGAGGTTTACATATGAATCAGCCCTTTTTTTGTTTGTCTTCTGTTGGTGGAGTGAACATTATTATTGTGATTATAGCCGCGTTTCCACTATCGGGCCAGTGCGAGCCAGGGCTTTAAACAGGCGGGGCGGGGCTAATAGCCTCGGGCCTGGAGCATCGAGCCCGAAAACACGCTGTGTTTCCACACAAGGCCTCGTTTACACTGTCAGTGAAATGTGACCCAATTCCGATTTTTTGCTCATATGTGACACAGATCGGATGTGTTCTATGACCGTGTAAACAGGAAAAAAACGCATGCATTCGGATATTTCGAGATCGGTTTCAGGCCTCATTCATATGTGGAAATAAATCCTATATAAATCAGATATGTGCCAGTGCGACTGTCATGTAAACAGGCAGATCGGATTTTCTGAGGCATTAGGCGACGTCTCCGTGGTTTAATGACGAGAGAAACGAGAAGAATGTGGACAAACGTTGACACAACATATCAAAGGTTGGCTTGCTCATCCTAAAATTTCGGACCCATTGCTCCTCGTTAAAGCCAATATTTAAACACAATATGCTCCCGCCAGTCCTGAGATCTCTCTCACACACAATAACTGAAGCGTATGTGCAATGATGGCACTTTTCGTCCTCCTCCACCTCAAAGTCATGGCGATATTTGGCGAACTTTGCATATATCACAGAGCTAGCATCAAGCATATTTCACGTTCGTCCATCTGTGCAAGAGAAGTTAACCCTTTAAGCATGCACAATGTTTCAGATAGTATGTCAGTGTAAACACATGAATCGGATATGGGTCACAGTTGGAAGAACGTGTAAACCGACGGTCAAAAAAAATCAGAAAAAGGAAACAAATCAGAATTGGGCATCAAGACCTGCAGTGTAAACGAGGCCTAAAACACGCCTCTCTGAACCAACGTCACACAAACCCATCATTTCACCAGCAACTGGAAGTTTTATCAGAAAACTAATCA
This sequence comes from Squalius cephalus, assembly GCF_949319135.1. NCBI lineage: Eukaryota > Metazoa > Chordata > Actinopteri > Cypriniformes > Leuciscidae > Squalius > Squalius cephalus. The sequence continues at coordinate 1,719,647 of NC_137127.1, read as the reverse complement.
GAAAGAAATCACTGGAAACTTGCGAGATCCCAAAACGAACATGATAAAAGCGGCCGTTTGCTGGCATTTTTGTTTGCTTAAAGACCTAAACCCAAGCGTCAATGTTTTACCACGTTGCAATAAAAAGTGATTCATTGATCATAATGAATCAATCTGTGTCAAGATTGCACAATAGTCACACTGAAATAAAGTGGTATTTTATTAGTCAGAGAAACAGAGGAATCTCCCGAGTTGCTTTATTTTATGACATATGCGGATCTAAATATGAATATCAGACAGTCCGGTATAAAGAGACGAGACGTACTGACAAATAAAATAAATACACGATTGTGATAGCCTATATGATTTGTCTGATTTCTTCAAGCGGTCGTATTTACCATGTTTACTATGGTAATGGTTAGCACATTTAAGCTTTGCATCGCATATACATATTTATGCCTTATATGGTGATCAGAATCCACGTCGGATCACAAACACACTCGCTGTCTGAAAGTGAGTTTTGAGCTAAAATGATGTTAAAAGTCTTTAATGCTGATGTTAGCTGGTACATGGAATCATGTTTGTGACCACTCTTCAAGCCTGAGCCGGCCCACTTTGGACCAAGGTATTCAACGGGCCAAAAAACCCTGGCCGTTGGCCCCGAGGAAGCCCCGACGAGGCCCAGAGGAAGCCCCGGGGTGACTAGCACTAGCACGCCCGCTTATGGCCCGACAGTGGAAACATGGCTGTTGTTTAGAGTTTAGAGACAATTATAATTATACAATTATAACCAAACCAGTAATACAAAAGTATATGGAATTACATCATAACTTTATTACAGAGAAATCCAACAGAAGGAAATAATGATTATAATTCATTACTGTTCAAAGGTTTGGAATCCAGTAAGATTGTTTTTATTTTTTAAGAAATCAATACTTTTATTCAACACTTTTATTGATCAAAAGTGACCGTAAAGACATTTATAATGTTACAAAAGATTCTATTTCAAATAAATGCTGTTCTTTTGAACTTTCTATTCATCAAAGAATCCTGAAAAATAAAATGCATCACAGTTTCCACCAAAACATCCACTGTTTTCAACACTGATAATAATCATAAATGTTTCTTGAGCATCAAATCATCATATTAGAATGATTTCTGAAGGATCATGTGACACTGAAGACTGGAGTAATGATGCTGAACATTCAGCTTTGATCACAGGAATACATTATTGAATATAATTGAATAAGATTATTGAATAAGTGGATTACATTTGCATGCTATGTAATAATTAGCAACAGTTGAAGTAGTCGTCGTAAACACAACTCATATTTGTTTGTCTTTTAACTTTGAGTTTAAATCTCTCTTATTAATTTCACTGATCTCTAATTTCTCCATGTGTGCATGTTTTGAAGTATCAGAACACTATTTGTTCTATTTTTGCATATATGGTGCAAACATGTGAATACTATGGGTTTTCTAAGGGAATTCATTGTTGAAACACTTACTGAAGTTACTTAATGCAAATTTGCAGTATACAACCTGAACCTGAAGTGACATCAACCGCAAATTCAAGAAAAAAAAATTGTTTTAAATTTTTTAATATTTAATTTTTGTCGTGTCAGTTTCATGCTCAGAGTCACTGTTAGTTTGACTTCCTGAAACATTGAACTGTTAGTTTGAGTGGCATGATGACCTGTCAATCACGTGAGTTTGGGGGCGGGGCTAACGGTTTGATTGATGGACGGAGTGTTTGAAACTTGCTTGAACTTTTCGCAGTTGTGTTTGGTGACACTAGACACAGCTTCAACATATAGAGACTTTTGTTGAGTGTTCTTGTGAATATATAGATCTACACATGAGATTACTGGGTTCATTTTTCTCATGAGAAACTTTAAGGACTCCATTTGCTCTCCATTTAATCTCATTGCGGTCTGAGTGAAACATTTAAGATATTAAAAATATGTAATTTATGATATTAGGACACATCTACACCTGTCTGGCTGTTAATGATGTTTCTCTTGTGTGTTTCACTTCTAGTTTGTGTGGATTTGTGTCCGGAATAATGGAGCTTTAGCAGCGCTAGGATCCCATGAATTCGTGTCCAAATGTTTCTCCTCAAATCAAAGAGGTGTTTTAGAAGCATTTTCCCTAACCATCAGATTTGAAATCCTCAAAGTGTGCTTGTCATGTCTAAAGCTGTTCTGGTTTTCTGAAGTGTTCTGTCTCATGAAAGTGTGTCATCGAGCCTCGTCTCTCTCTCCGGCATTAATGCATCTTGTTTGCGGGAAATAGAAGTGTTTCTGGGGCTCTGGAGCGGATCGGGGTCACGCAGGTTTGATGATTGCAGGGTTTGTTAGATGGATGTGTGTGCTCCGGTTAGTCTCTGTGGAAAGGTTAAAGTGTTCAGAGGAACCAGCAGAATCCTCAGAATGAGATGCAGGAGATCGTATCACAGCGGCTCTTCTTCACACACTGATTTTTCCTCCGGCCTCTCTGCTTTTCTTTCTTCCCTTTGAGGAAGTTTGCATGGAATCCAGCAGCAAATATGTGTGTGTGTGGGGGGGGGGGTTCACTTAGTACTAATTCAACAGCAAATTTGGGTACATTCTCACTTGGGAAAACTTTTAATAAATAAATGTTTTTTTTTTACTTTTGTTAACACACACAGCATATGTATATATAAATATCTCATTTATATTTTTATATACAGTTAAAAGGATAATATATATTATGTACATTTCAAATGTAATAAATATTTAAAGAATATATATTAAATTGAATTTGTTATATATGCATATATATACAATGTGTATATATATATATATATATATATATATATGTGTGTGTGTGTGTGTGTGTGTGTGTGTGTGTGTGTGTATATATATATATATATATGTATGCATTTAAAAATATAATAAATATTATTTTTAGATTTTAAATTTAGTGTGTATATTGGCTTGACGTCACAAACAATATATTTTTATTCTTAATTTATTTTTATTTTTTTAAAGGTTATGTTAGATATAGTTATTAATGTGAAGGTTAATCTCGATGTTTATTACTGTGGTAAGGCTCTAACTCTCTGTCTGTAGGACGTCATGATGGGTAAATCTATACGAATCCATATAATTCACTTCTAATCTGTGTTTCTAAACAAAACCAGCAGAAATCAGGAAACTTCCAGTGGGATCAGCAAATCTGCTTCAGTTATCTCTCTCGTCTGTCTGACTCTAGTGCTCATTATAAACCAGCCTAAAATAAAAAGAATCTTACTGACCCCAAATTTGTACATTATTGAAACCTTATTGTATAGAGTTATTTTTCCTTTGGTTAAAATACTGCCATATTAGTTTATGAAATAAATGCAATAACCAGTGCAATAACCTGACACAGCATGAGTCTAATACTAGTGAATTATCTTCACCTTAAAATGACTAGTTAACTAACCTCTCTCTCTCTCTCTCTCTCTCCACAGGCTGTGCTTTTGTAAAGTTTTCCAGTCATGCTGAAGCCCAGGCTGCTATTAACAGTCTCCATGGTGGACAAACGATGCCTGTGAGTCTCACTCACTCACTCACTCACTCACTCACTCACTCACTCACTCACTCACTCACTCACTCACACACTCACTCACACACTCACTCACTCACACACACACACACTCAGAGTCGTGTCATCTCGTTCTGTCACACACCGTCCAAATAGTAACTTAAACTGCAGTCTTGAACACAGTCTCCACATCAGTGCTCATCTACAACTGCGTGTAAACTCGTCTCAGACAGTGACGTGGACGAGACGAGAGCGTTTAAAGAGCCTCGGTCGGGTAGTAGTTGAATCAGTGGATAGTGTTTGAATGATTTCTTTTTTTAATCTATTTGTTTATTTTTGCTGAGAGAAAGAGAGAGAAAAAAATGACATCTGGCAGTATTTAAAAGTAAACTGTATTGTGCGTTTATTATACACTTGAGAAACGTGAAAATATCTTTCATTTGATCCTGCACCTGTTGGAGAGCATTTGGATGTGCATATTTTTTCCTCTTAATCGACTTAATTGTGCATCCATACAGTTAATTAAGGCCGTTCACTCCAAGAACAATAACTATAATGATAACTATATCACGATATAATTTGGTTTACTCTGTGCGCTGCAGTTCGTCTGTCTCTTTAAATGCTCGAGCTCTTTAACCCTTAATCACTCTTTGGGGTCAATATGACCCCAATGGACTTTTCCTTCATTTTTTAAAAATGTTACCTTCATCTCAGGGGCATGAAACTCTGTGACTTTTCCTAAATAATCTATCTAAACATGCACAAAAAAACTGGGCTTGATTTGGTTGTTCTAAAGGTGTGTAAAAAAAAATTTACCTTTTAAGGTCTTTGGGGTCAAAATGACCCCACATTGAAAATGAATGGGAAAATGAAAAAAATGACTTTTTTTTATTTTGTTTGTCAAAAAAATAAAATTAAATCCATTATAAATCTGAAAATTTCTACATATAAACCAAGGTCTGGTCCTAGAGCATAAATAAAAAGTAGAACGAACTTTCTATCTCATACACACACACACACACACACACACAAACACATAAACAAACACACAAATGTATGTGTTTGCAACAGAGAGCATTTTTACAGAAATTGGCAAATAAAATAAACAAAACTGGCATAAATTTTAAAAAAATGTACATTTAAATCAAGGTCTGGTCCTAGAGCATAAACCCAAAGTGGAACGAACTTTCTATCTCATACACACACACACACAAACACACACAAACACACACAAACACACACATGTATGTCACTGCAACAGAGAGCATTTTTATAGAAATTGGCAAATAAAATAAATAAAACTGGCATAAATCTAAAAAAAATTTACATTTAAATCAAGGTCTGGTCCTAGAGCATAAACCCAAAGTGGAACAAACTTTCTATCTCATACACACACACACACAAACACACACAAACACACACGTGTATGTCCCTGCAACAGAGAGCATTTTTATAGAAATTGGCAAATAAAATAAACAAAACTGGCATAAATCTAAAAAAAATTACATTTAAATCAAGGTCTGGTCCTAGAGAATAAACCCAAAGTGGAACAAACTTTCTATCTCATACACACACTCACACAAACACACACAAACACACACATGTATGTCAATGCAACAGAGAGCATTTTTATAGAAATTGGCAAATAAAATCAACTAAACTGCCATAAATCTGAAAAATGTCACATATGCAACATGGAACAAGCTTGTACACACACACACACACACCCCCCCCCCCCCCCCCCCCCACACACACACACACACACCCACACACACACACACACACCACAGTCATGTCATAGTGGTGACTTGTAATGGTTCTGCAAATGTATGTATAATAATTTGCAAAAGCAGATAATTCAAAATATATCAGAAAACAACAAATTCTAACTCTGACAAAAATACAGATTTTTTATGTATTTCAAAATGTTTAAATAAATATTCACAAAATATATATCATAAAGTTGTGAGGAGAAGTTGAAGCATCAAGAACAATGAAGTGAAAATGAATGAGTCTCTATGGCCCTCTATTGGATATATGTGGTCATTGCACTTTCTTTCTTTAATTATAATTTCTAAAGTTTTTCCACAAACCAGCAGATGTCAGTATTCTATCCCTTACACATAGAGCAATGTCCAAAAACTATTTAGATTTAATTAAGATCATCATTTAAGTGATTTTTTCTTTAAAAAATCATTTTTCATGAGACAATTTATGGCCTAGTTATGTAATTGTGCAGTAAATAGGTAAAAAAATTCAAAATTTCCACAAAAACACAGCATAAATGTATAGTTGAGAAGTAAATAAAAAAAATGATATATAGTTTCCATATAAAAAAATGTATATTTCCTTATGCAATCGCTCTTTAAAAGTTTGGGGTCAAAATGACCCCAAAGACCTTAAGTGTTGTCCTTTTTTAGGAGTGATTAAGGGTTAAAGCAGGGAGGATTCTGATTGGCTGTCAATGTTTTTATCGTTCATCAGCTGGAAAATAAATCCTTCTGAAAGTCGATGACAGTTTGTCTGTGTCGTTATCATTAGTTGTGGTGCTCATATACATTCATATATGAGATTCATTATCTTACATCAACTCTAGCTATTTAAAAAAAAAAAAATATTGCATGAAACATTTGCGAATAAAGCAGTGTTTCCATCCCATGTGTTGCCGCAAATTATTAGTGATAAATCAGTGATCTTTCATCATTATTATCAGTGATTTTTTCCCTCCATCATAACGAGTGTGTCTCAGAGCGTCAGACGAAACACAATAAACACTGCCAAAAATTGTCCTATCCTAACAGATGTATTCAGCTTTCATATGATACATCTCAATTAAAATAAATGTACCCTTGTGACTGGTTTTGTGCTCCAGAGTCACAAATGTTCACTTTAAAACACTGTACCACAAGTGATTTAACTGGGTAAACTCGATGAGCATAGCTAATGAATGTTCCTGTTTTTATTGAGGATCTGCAGATGTTCTGCGTTCAGTGTCTGATGTGAATTAAATGCAGTTTTGCACCGTGGTCTTGAAGCGCTGCGGCTCAGACATGCAGACACTGTAAAAAGCTGAGAATTTCACTTGTCTTCGAGAAGGTGTTGATCTCAGGTGTTGAGCTGATTCTGCTGAAACACACTGCAGCTCAATCTGTGTGTGTGCTTGCTGAGCATGTAAATATTCACTTTATCACGCCTGAGAAAAGTAGTTTGTATTAGATAGTTTGGTATTTCGATGGTCCACTTTAGACATTCTAGGCCCTATTTTAACGATCTGAAACGCAAGTATCTTTGTGGGCGGGTCTCGGGCTCTGTTGCTATTATAGCGGCGGGATAAATGACTCTGGCGCCCGACGCAAATCTAAAATGTGTTGGTCTGAAGTCGCTTCATTACTCATAGGTGTGGTTTGGGCGTAACGTAAAATAAACCAATCAGAGCGACATCTCACATTCCCTTTAAGAGCAGGCGCGCTTGTTCCATGGCGGATTGCTATTATAACGGCGGATTTGCCAGACGCGCGCCAGGAGCGGTTCACAGCCGAGGAGACCGACGCTCTCGTCAGGGCCGTAAAACACAGAGAAGTGACATTGGGGATGGAGAAACACACCCAGATTAGCTTCGGTTAAACAGGCGTATGATAATTTGGGTAAATGTGTAAGCTAGATTTATGCCTATTCTTCACATCTTCATGGACACCACAATGATTTCCCTCATGTGGAATATTTTTCCTTGTAATAATGAATGATTTTCTAAAAATGTTGCTGCGTCTGTGTAGAATAGAGAAGCAAAGTGTGTGTGTGTTGTGCACACGCTACATTATGGCCAAGCATGCGCCCTTAAAATAGCATCTGAACGCGCCGCTGACTTTAGACGAGGTTTCTCCTGGTCAGTGGCGGAATTTGTTTTCTGAAACTGCAAAATAGCACCAGGGAACGTTTGCGCCAGAACACGCCTCCTCTTTTCGCTGAACCGCCCCCGGGAGCGCAAGTTCATTCCCTAATTTACCGACGTGCGTCTGTGGAGTGAAAAGTCTGCATGCGTCGGGTGCAAAATAGGAATGATACAAAGTCAATAGCGCTGGGTGCAAGATAGGGCCCTCCAACTACAAGTAACTATATAGTGCTTCTATTAGTCGATTAAATACTCTATACTCTATTAAATAATCGACTGTCTGCTTCAACACTCTTTATTTTGATGCTCCTCAACAGATATTCTACTGACTATAAGTAACTTTGCATCTACATGTCAACTTATTCTGCTAACCCGAACTCTACTAATACTCTAATGAGAGTTTGCTGACATGTAGATGCAAAGTTACTTGTAGTCAGTAGAATATCTGTTGAGGAGCATCAAAATAAAGAGTATTGAAGCAGACAGTCGATTATTTAATAGAGTATAGAGTATTTAATCGACTAATACTCTAATGACGTAGTCACAAAGTTACTTGTAGTTGGAATGTCTAAAGTGGACCATTGAAATAAACTGATATTTTCTGTTTATGAAACTTGTCGAGACCACGTGCACATTGCATTTCACCTCAAACAAAAAGACATTATATTTTGCATTATTTTCATGACAATAAAACAAATTCCTTCAATGTTTCATTATTGTAATCTGATAAAAGCAAACAATAATAAATATTATAACTGTAGTGTTTATAAGTTTTTGTACTGCTTTTAAGTTATGCCATTGTAATAGTATTATAATATGTTTTATATAAATTTTGTATATAAATGGATTTATTTTACTTCAATACTGTATAAAGTATGGCATACTACATTGGAAAACAATTATGTATATACAGTTTTCTCTTTGCTAGTAAATTTCACAATTAATTTCAATGAAATGCAGAGTAACACTAAATTAAACATGACATTTTGAAGTAGAAAAAACAAATAGTATTTTCTTGTAAAACATTCTCCAATAATTTTTTTTAAGGTGTATTAATGAATCACTATTGAGAATAATGAGGATTACAGCAAAAACAACTGAAAAGTAAAAGATCTAGACATTTTACAGTTATGAGAAACAAAGTGCTGATTTGATTTGAAAATAATCCCAAAAAATCATAATGGTCTTTTATTTATGCGAAATATAATTCCTTTAGATTATTGTATGAAGTGTCATCTGGACACATTCTCCCCTTAAACACAAAAAGGCAGGTTTTTTTCTCGAATAACTTGAATATCTTGTAAAGGTCAATCATTTTTTTTCTCCTTCTGGTAAAATCTGAATGTGTTTCTGTCACTTTTGTCAGTTCCATTCTGTCCAATTCTGCAATTATATTTTCAGTTATTGTTTTTTATTTCTTTTCTATGCAAATCTCTGCGGCCCGTGTGAAATTGAATCCAGATGCTCTTCTGAAGTCAAACGCTCTCCTCAAATGAGATTAGTTTTCTGAACCCGTGACGAATGCCTTTCAGAGATGACAGCTTATCAAATTCAGAAAATTAATTTCATACCAGATACAGCAGCGTTTGCTTCTTCCCTTCATTATTGTGTTTGTTTGTGGGAATGTGGCTTTCGGTCGGAAGAAAACGTCCTTTTCTCAAGGAATGACAGAAACTCCTGCTGTCATCTGGACACAACAGGCCGGAAACTTCAGGATGGGAAACGAGCTTCTTAAGACAGAATCTGTGATAAATTTTTTTTACTAATATCATTATTCTTTCTCAGAATTGCGAATTTATATCACAATTGGGGCTTTATAAATTGCAGTACTGAATTTATTTCTCAACAAAAAAAAAAGTCAAAATTGTGAGATCTAAACTCTGAATTGCGAGAAATAGAGAAATTGGTTTCATTGGTTCCAAAGCGGCACCAACCTTTTTGCTGGATTAGAACCGTTCTTTTACCATGTCATGTTTGCGTCGGGGGCTGGAGGGGGGGGGGGGGGGGGGTATTGTCGAACTTCTTCTCGAACGTGACCTCCGTCTATAGTAATCCAGACGAGCAGCACAAATGTGTTCTAAACGTCTTCTTCTGACCCCAATATAGGATCGCAAAGCCAGGAGAAACATTTGAAGAAAGACGATGTAGTCCACCATTGTAATTGTAATGCTTGAAGTTGGCGAAAGCTAAGACGTATGGCAACGTACACAGTGATGTAACGACGTAGTTCGCTGGTCTCTCTAGTCAGTGGAAAAACAAACAGGTTCTGAGAAGGTTTGCAAGTTGAACCAACTTTGAACCAGCACCAGTTCCGAACCAGTTCTTTTTTGGTGGAAAAGGGGTAACTGAGGCCCCTGATACCCCTGATACTGAGGCCCCTGATATCCCTGACTCTGATGCCCCTGATACCCCTGATACTGAGGCTCTGAACTGGGTGGGAATCGAGTGGGGGAGCAAAAAACAGGAGGCTCAGTCTGGCACCTGGGGGAGCACTGCGCAGTTTCGTGGTCCTCCCCAGTTCGTTTCTCCCATGAGGTTCAATATTAGCCCGGGCCAGGAGACTGGCTGGTAGCCTTTTTTCTTAAAAAAAAGGGGGGAAACGGCCTCTTGGGGGTGTGATGTCTGGCCGGGATTACCAGACCCTTACCCTTCGGGGTGGGGCGAGGTTCGCTGGTCAGGAGTAAATCCAGTCGAAGATTTCGCACCCCACGATTATTGTATAGTAATAAATCTTTCCTAAAAGAATAAAACTTTTCTGAGTACAATGCCTGACCAGGATTATCGGACCCTGACCTCCCGGGGTGGGGCGAGGTTCGCTGGTCAGGAGTAAATCCAGTCGAAGATTTTGTACACTAGATGGAAATATGGAGTAAAATTTGTTCTTCTGGGTGTTATAGTGATAATGATTGAGTTGTCTTTTTTCTATTTTTAGATTGTGAAAATGGATTCAGAGGATTGTTTCAGGACCTTGGTTAGGCTCATGCACCAGTACATCAAAAGTACTCACCACCTGATTAATTTGCGTGAGACCGCGGAAGACCCAGGGCCTAGGTCTTTACAGAAGGTGGCTAGCTGGCTAGGATCAGTGGTGTTGCCATCGGGTCCGACACCTGTGGTTGGCTGGAAACTGCACAGCTGTGCTAAGAGATGGCTCTATGAAAGCTTGAATATTTTGAAACAGCATTACACCTCAACTCAGGAGGAAACATTGGCTCAATGTAGAAGTATGGATCTACACAGAGGAGAGGAGGCTTTGGTGGTAGCAGCCAGGTGGGCTCGTAGAAGGCTGAAGAAGATCCAGCAGAGTACCATAGAGATGGCAATGGGTAGGATTAGACACCTGTGGGTGGAGGAAGGATCAGCGATGATGGGGTCCCGTGACCTTCCAGTAGAAACAGGGCGGGTAAAGCCTTTAAACAGTACCTCGCAAAGGAGAGAACAACTGGGGAAGTTTCGGCAAAACAACAAAAAGGATTTACGGGTGCAAGGAGATTCTGTAACACCAGCTATAGCGGACGAAGTAGAGGAGGGGATCTGGATCACGTTGGATGAAGTGGTTGATAGCAACACATCACAAATTATCCAGGAGGATGAGGAAAAAATAAAAATAAAAAAGAGGAAAAGGAAGAGGTCAGTAGAGGATCAGGAAGACACACAAAAAAACCTGCAGGAGGAAGGGGAAAGGCCACAATGGGTTAAAAAAATATCAGGTTGGAATGGATTTGAGAGACAAGACCATGAGGGACATAAATTGCATAATTGGTTTTTACGGCCCAAAAGACCGGTACTGATTTTAGGCGACTCAAATCTGGCCAGTTTGCCAAAGATGGGTGATGAGAGGATTCAAATAATGTGTTACCCAGGGTCGCGTTGGCTGCATGCGCATCAGATCATCAGAAACAAAACCCCTACAACAGACTGGGTGACCAAGGTAGTCCTATCTTTTGGAATTAATGACAGGACCTGTGTCTCCACCGGATGGGTGGGGGAATGGATCAGGAAGAGTGTGAGTGCGGCAGAGGTCACCTTTCCCAACGCACAGGTTCTGATTCCTATCATCAACTAGAAATTTATCCAGGGATCAAATTATGAACCTCAGCAGGATCAATGACCACATCATCAGTACAAAAAAAAAACAATAAGTTTGCTTCCTTGCCAGATATTTCACACAGGATCGGACCTTACGCATTGGACAAGGACTACAGGTCAGGCAATGTGGGATCATTGGCTCATTCATTTAAACTGAGGGGGGAGGGGCACCCAGTCAACTAGGATGGTGAGACCGTGGTGAACCTCTCCCGAACCAGAATCCTCGACAAATTTGAGATGTCTCTGTTGCAGAGGGGATTATCCTTTGTCCCTAAGGGAGCAGGAATGGGGGGAGCCACCTGGAACCGATTAGAGACGGAGGCAGGACTCACTGTGTATCACAGGATATTAAAGCTGGCTGCTTTTTTTGAAGAGGAGGAAGGAGGGGAGGAGAGAAGAAGGGCACCATTCACACCAGGTTCAGGATGGGAACCTCAGGGGAGCCAGATTACGGGGGTGATTTGGGAAGTCATACAAGAAGATCAAAAAATTATGAAGGGGACGAAGGAAGTGACTGAAACATGCAATCTGTTGGAGGGGGAATGGATGGCCCTGAAAAGATTGAGGAAGGATGACTCTATAATCATCAAGCCGGCAGACAAAGGCAGTATTGTAGTGATAATGGATAGGGAGCAATATGTGAAAGAGGCGGAGAGGCAATTGATGGACCGGGAATTTTACGTGGAAATAGGGAAGCCCATCTATCCGGAGTCGATTAAAGTGATAGAGGAGGAGTTGCGGAGACTGAAAGAGAGGGGGATCCTAAATAAAAAACAGATCCATTATCTCAAGGGATACAGCTAGGGAAAGGAGGTTCTACTTGCTTCCAAAAGTACACAAGGATAAAGCATACTGGCCCTTTCCAGATGTTCCTCCCGGGAGACCAATTGTTTCTGATTATGGGAGTGAAAGCTACGGAATAGCTGAGCTCATCACGTTCTATCTGAACCCACTCTCCACAAGACATAACAGCCATATCAAAGACACTTATCATTTTCTGGAAAAAGTTCAAGCTATGAAGATCAGTCCTCAAGCTAGGCTTTTCTCCATGGACGTAGAGAGTCTCTACACCAACATTGAGACAAAGAAGGGGTTGGAGGTGGTCCAGAAGTGCTTTAAGTGATATCCGGAGGAGGGAAGACCGGACGACATCTTGTTGAGAGCTTAGTCTTACCAGAAATGATTTCGAATTCAATGGCCGATTCTTCCTACAAATCAAGGGGACTGCCATGATATTTGGGGGATTTGGGAGGGTACAGAAGGGGATTGGATGGAATTCGTGGATATCCTCAACTCACATCACCTGTCCATTAAAGTAAAGTGGGAGCTGAAGGCAGATAAGATTGACTTTCTGGACACCACAATATACAAAGGGCCAGAGTTCTTGGAAACAGGAAAATTGGATGCCAAGGTCTTCTTTAAGCCAACAGACACTCATGCTCTACTACACCGAGGCAGTCACCACGACATCCATGTGTTCAAAGGAATAGTAAAATCCCAACTACTTAGATTTCAACGGATTTGCACGAGGGAAACCGATAGGATTGAGGCAATCAAAATCCTGGTTAAGGCCCTTAGGGGTAGTGGTTATTCCAGACATTTCTTGAGGATGAGGAATAAGGAGGAAGAAAAAGGCTGTATGGGTGAGAGGAAAGCCCAGACCGCAAATAAGAGTGTTCTTCCCTTTATTGTGGAGTTCTCAAAGACTACCAAGAACTTAGCGGTAGGCTTGAGAGGCCATTTTGACAGGTTCTTGAAGGATGAGGCACTAGGTAAACAATGCAGGGTTATAGCAGCCTACAAACGTGAAAGAAAACTACGGGATATGCTGGTACAGAGTAAAATGAATCCAGCCAATAAACCATCCAAAACCCACAACACCCTGATAAGAGGTGCACACAGAACAGTGCACAGGATCACACAAGCTATTCCGCTGAACCGAAAAATTGCATCTATTTAATCCGGTGTTCCTGGTGCTGGAAAAGGTACGTGGTGGAAAACAAAAACTCCATGCTCATGAGGATGTGGGGACATAGGTACGCAGTGAGAAAATGGATCCAATGAGGAGGGCACCGGGTCCCTCATTTCCGTAGACACGGAATCCAGAATCTCAAGATTTGTGGACTAGAGCATGACCCCAGTTGGGAGAAGAGAGATAGACTCAGAAGGGAACGATATTGGATTAAAAAACTAGGGACATGGTTTCTTAAAGGATTGAACCTCAGAATTGGGTAATCAATAAAAGATGTTGAAGATATGATATGGTTTGGAGTTTTTTGTTGAATCATGCATACTTTAATCTAGTATTGTTGGGTCAAAGGGTTATTGCACAAACACTAACAACTCCCCCATTGGAAAACTTAGCCCCCATAGGGTATTAGTACGTAATATTTTCATACCTAAACTCAGCCCTTACAGCAGGGAGGCTTGCCTGGGGTGTAATTGGCTTATCCCTGTACCAGCACAAGCACTAAAACCTACCCCTTACAGAGGACTAGGTTAAATTATTGACATACAGTACCTAAACCTACCCCTCACAGGAGGAAGACTTGTCTGGGATGTAATTGGGCTATCCCTGTACCAGCACTAGCACTAAAACCTACCCCTTACAGGGGATTAGGCTAAATTATTTGACATACCTAAACCTACCCCTCACAGGAGGAAGTCTTGTCTGGGGTGTAATTGGGCTATCCCTGTACCAGCACAAGCACTAAAACCTACCCCTCATAGGGTTAATATTATTTAGGAATAAGCTATAAGACCTACTTTTCATAAAGAACTAGGGTTTAATATATGTGGACATACCTACCCTTACAAATTAATTGTTTTAAGAATTAACAGACCATTGGATATGTTGTGTTTGAAGTAGTTGAAATGTAGGAATGATATAGTGGAGTGGTTAGTGCTTTGGGTTGGGGACGGCGAGACCTGGGTTCGATGCTGGCATTGGATGGGTGTTGGGTGGGACTAGTTTTGATCCAAGTAAATATTGGATTAAATTTAATGGTTGTTTAAACAGGTTAGGTTGAGGAAACAGGTTACAAAGAGATGGCGATTAAAAATTCAAGGGGGAAGTTACACGAAGGGTGAATCCACGGGAAAAACGATGTAGCCAGGATGGAAATAGAAAACTATAGGAGATGGAATTTATGATGGAAAATTATGGTGGAACGTGAAGGGACGATTGGGTCACAAAGGATTGTGGGAAAAAGAATTGGTTGCCAAGAAAGTGATAGCTGATGCATTAAGACAGGTAGTTAAGGGAGATAGAGGATGGTTAAGGTATATACTTGCTGCGGTGAGTGTGATGTCTGTTAGGGTTAGCATTTACTTAGAGGTGACGATTGGTAGAAGCTTGGTGCTCAGGTTCACACTTGAGTACCCGTCAATCTGAACCTTGTGACACAGGCCCTTTTCGGGTGCCCCGGGATACCTTGCGGTGTTAACGAACGGGTTACTTGTGAAGGTAGGTATCCAACCCCTCTGGGTCCACTTGGACAGCACGCAGAGATGGTGCCCTTGGGTTGACGGGCCGTAACTGGAACCAAATTTTCTATCGATGAATAGCATTAAGGGTTTTTGTAAAAACTGGTTGAGGTTGTGGGGGTTGGTGGAGAGATACATTGTAGTTTGAATAATGGTATCAATACTGAAGTTCTGGACCATATGAGAATTATTATGAGATAGTGTTTGGTTTAGGAGACTCAGATGTTTTTAAGACACACGCCTAGGACTGATCCCCTTGGGCGGGCCGCCTCAGAGGAGGGTGTCTGGTGTTTAAAGAGCCGAAACACCCAATGATCCTGAGGTACACCACTGAAGATGTGTTCCTTAGTAGAATAGGATTAAATAGATTGTGGTATGGAGATTAATCTTGGGCTCTTCTGCTGTATTTGACTTGTGCTATAATTTTCATTACAAGCTCCTCAGGAGGGCAATTCAGGGGAAGGCGTTGTCCTTTCAAAAGCCTAAGCCCCTGATACCCCTGACACTGAGGCCCCTGATACCCCTGACACTGAGGCCCCTGATACCCCTGACACTGAGGCCCCTGATACCTCTGACACTGAGGCCCCTGATACCCCTGACACTGAGGCCCCTGATACCCCTGACACTGAGGCCCCTGATACCCCTGACAATGAGGCCCCTGATACCCCTGACACTGAGGTCTCTGATGCCCCTGATACTGAGGCCCCTGATTCCCCTGATACTGAGGCCCCTGATACCCCTGACACTGAGGCCCCTGACACTGAGGCCCCTGATACCCCTGATACTGAGGCCCCTGATACCCCTGACACTGAGGCCCCTGATACCCCTGATACTGAGGTCCCTGATACCCCTGACACTGAGGCCCCTGATACCCCTGACACTGAGGCCTCTGATGCCCCGATACTGAGGCCCCTGATGCCCCTGATACTGAGGCCCCTGATACCCCTGACACTGAGGCCCCTGATACCCCTGACACTGAGGCCCCTGATACCCCTGACACTGAGGTCCCTGATACCCCTGACACTGAGGCCCCTGATACCCCTGACACTGAGGCCTCTGATGCCCCTGATACTGAGGCCCCTGATTCCCCTGACACTGAGGCCCCTGATACCCCTGACACTGAGGCCCCTGATACCCCTGACACTGAGGCCCCTGATACCCCTGACACTGAGGCCTCTGATGCCCCTGACACTGAGGCCCCTGACAGCTGTAATGAGGGCCCGTCTGCAGTCCTCACTTCACTTTAATGTGTTCTGCAGTGACGAGACCCTCACAGATCTCCTTCATCACATCATGTGTCTTCATGACAGCCGTAGAGCCCAATTAAATAAATCAATGTCTCACGCAGCGGCCGCTGAGATTTAATTGCTCACAAATACGTCACACAGAGAGATCGGATCTGAACGGTGTCTGTGAGTGCAGGTCCATTCTGCTTTTTCTCCATGCTCATCTTTCTTCAGTGTGTAATGTTGCTGTTTGAGCATGAAAAAGCGCTATAAAGCTCCAGTTCTTCTCTATATCAGTGTCAGTGTTTCTGAACTCCTGAAACACCTCCATTGTAGTCTTGAGTTTCTTCTGGGAACGAACACATCACAATATTCCTCATTTAAATAATTAATGCGCAGAATAAAGGGGGCGGGGCCTGGTTGAGTTAGTTAGTAGTGTGTTAAACTGGCGGTTATGGAAAGGGGCGGGACATTTCCAAAACACACTCAAAGCGCACAACCAATCACAAAACACTGATCCAGCCGACCAATCAGAGCACAGTGTGCTTTTCAGAAGGAGGGGCTTCATAGAGACAGGAAGTAAACAGAGCGTTACTGACAGACTGAAAACAGAGGAGCTGCAACTATGGAGAATATGAGGAAAATAATCAACATTCAAGCAGGAAAACCTGTTCTAGTAGAGCCTGAAACAACATCAAGAATATGAAAGGGCATATAGGTCCACTTTCAGGAATATGCATTGAATTATATATGTGTGTATGTGTGTGTGTGTTCAGGGCGCGTCCTCCAGTCTAGTGGTGAAGTTTGCAGACACTGATAAGGAACGAACCCTGCGCAGGATGCATCAGATGGCGGGTCAGCTCGGCATCTTCAGTCCCATGACCATCCAGTTTGGAGCATACGGAGCGTACACACACGCTGTGAGTCTCACACACACAGATTACCAGCAATTTCTATGGCAGAAACAAGTTTCCACACTCTAAAAATACACTGGATTAAAAACAACCCAATTTGGGTTGTTTTCAACCCAAGTGCTGGGTAAATATTGGACAGAACACATGTTGGGTTAATTTTACCCTGCAAATTGGATTGTTTATTTAACCCAGCATACTGGGTTGATTCATTTTTACTATTGTACTAGCTTTTTCTCTCTTTATTTTTTTTTTTACTTCATACATTTACATTTACATTTATTCATTTAGCAGATGCTTTTATCCAAAGCAACTTACAAATGAGAACAATAGAAACAGTTAAACAACAATTACTGTTAAACAACAGTAGGACAACAATATTGAAAGTGCTATGACCCTTCTCAGTTTAATCTATTAAAGATTAATTAATCTATCATGTATTAATTAACCACTGGGTTGTTACATCTGACCCAGGATCTGGGTTACACAAAAACTACCCAAACACTGGGTTGTTACGCCTGACCCAGGAGCTTTGTTACACAAAAACTACCCAAACATTGGGTTGTTACGCCTGACCCAGGAGCTTTGTTACACAAAAACTACCCAAACATTGGGTTGTTACGCCTGACCCAGGAGCTTTGTTACACAAAAACTACCCAAACACTGGGTTGTTACGTCTGACCCAAGAGCTTTGTTACACAAAAACTACCCAAACATTGGGTTGTTACGCCTGACCCAGGAGCTTTGTTACACAAAAACTACCCAAACACTGGGTTGTTACCTCTGACCCAAGAGCTTTGTTACACAAAAACTACCCAAACACTGGGTTGTTACGTCTGACCCAGGAGCTTTGTTACACAAAAACTACCCAAACACTGGGTTGTTACGCCTGACCCAAGAGCTTTGTTACACAAAAACTACCCAAACACTGGGTTGTTACGCCTGACCCAAGAGCTTTGTTACACAAAAACTACCCAAACACTGGGTTGTTACGCCTGACCCAGGAGCTTTGTTAAAAAAAGAACCCCAAAAAAATAACCCAGGATTTGGTTAGAAAAAATAACCCAAGATTTTTCGAGTGCTAGATATTTGTAGTCTAAATCTCTGTGTTGTATCTGTGTGTGCAGCAGGTCATGCAGCAGCAGGCGGCGCTCATGGCAGCGTCTCAGGGCTCGTATCTGAACCCCATGACTGCCCTCGCCGCCGCTCAGATGCAGCAAATGGCAGCTTTCAACGTCAACGGCCTCGTGGCTGCGCCGATGACACCATCTTCAGGTACCAAACACACACACACACTCAAATAAAGCTTTAATTAAAGTAGGCAGCAGGATCAATCGCTCCGCTCTCGCAGGAAACGGGTTTCATCAGTTTGGTTCTCGAGAGCAACAAGTGTTCGTCTCAGCCGTTAATCTCACTGTTGTTTGTCACACAAGGGTTTTTTGTTTTCATCTTTTTCAACTTCTTTCTATTGCATTCACGTATCCACACAGAAGCTCTTACAAAACCCACAGAGCTGACACCATTTCAAAAAACATTAAATGTATCATTTATAAAGATCATCCCATAATGCATTGAAAATTATCTCAGTGAGCAAAAAATTATATTTCATCCCATATTGAAAAATATTGATCAATATTATTATACCAAATATTTGTTTGTACTGTGTACTATGGAGGTCGGTAATATTTTTTTAAAGAATAAAAAAAAAAAATACTTTTGAATTTTTTTTTTAAAATGTATTTTCCACAATTTTGTATTTTCTCTCAAACATGCTTTTTATTAGATTTTCTAATATCTTTATGTTAGGGATAATGTTCATCCAGCCGGTGGTTTTCTCAAAATAACCCTGACAGGACGAAGAGGGGTTGATCAGCCTGAAGGGGGTTATTCTGAGAGAACCACAGGCTGGATGTACATTATCCCGCTTATTACACGCATACTTGCCATATAAGTAAATAATCAGACACGAAATATTGATCTGAGTTTAAATATTTTATTAGGTCTTTAAATGCAAAGCTTCCGCGGTGAGAGCAGTTTCAGCCGCAAGATCAAGCTAAACGGACATTTAAGAGATCCGGTATACAGTCATAACACTTATTACACAGCATTTCACCACATAAGTAATTATGGGCATAAGAGTTATTGATTTCAGATTAAACTGTTTTAAAATCGTACCTGTTTGTTTCTCATAATCCAACAGTGTACAAAACAATAGCCAAAAAATGGCAGCAGCGTTTGTATGAAACAAGAGAGAGCGAGTCCACGATACTGGATGGCATAATTAAATAACTACACAAAATATTGATTCGACTGAGTTTTAATATTTTATCAGCTCACCAAACGCAAAACTTCCACGAAGAAAAACCGTTCCTAGTGGATGAGCCTGTGTTTCGGATGAGCCTGTGTTTCTGTTCTCAGAGTCTGTTATCTGTTATCTGACCAGTCAGAATCAAGTATTCCACAGAGCCATGTAATAATGTTATTTAAATCGTTTTAATGCACTAATTTGTGTAACTCAATGAATTTGACAAGGACGCCAAACAGGAAGTGACGTCATGTTGACATATTCACAGGAAACATGTCATTGCCGTTGATTTTATTTTAAAGAAATTAATACTTTTGCCCATCATGGATGCATTAAATTGATGTAAGGATGCATTAAAACAAAAATAACATTAAAGACATTTATAATGTTACAAAAGATTCTGTTTCAAATAAATGCTGTTCTTTTGAACTTTCTATTCATCAAAGAATCCTGAAAAATCACGGTTTCCTCAAAAATCTGAAGCAGCAAAACTGTTTTCAACACTGATAATAATCATAAATGTTTTAATCATAAATGTATTAGAGTGATTTCTGAAGGATCATGTGACACTGAAGACTGGAGTAATGATGCTGTAAATTCAGCTTTGATCACAGGAATAAATTACACTTTACTATATATTCACATAGAGAACAGTTATTTTAAATTGTAAAAATATCTCACATTTTTTCTCTATTTTTGATCAAATAAATGCAGCCCAGAAGACACATCTTTTTTTAAAACAAAAACAAAACAAAAATTGCACCAAGCCAAAACTTCTGACCAATAGTAATGCGGTTCCATCTTATTAGGATGCTGTCTCTGTAGTCCGTCAGTGGGTGTTAAAACAGAGTGAGTGTGTCTTCTGTAAATCACAGTCACTCAGTAAAACACCAGGTGTGATGGGAAATGATCCGTCTCAGTTTGAGGATGAACCCGGGAACACGGCCAATCTGATGCCTTTGACCAGAGAGTCCTTGACTGAAGAATACAGAAGTGAAGATTTGTGACGGATAATCCCAGACCCCCGTTTGACCCCCGTCTCACACACACTCACACACACTCCTTGATGTGTCTTTGACCGTCCAGCTACAAAAGCCCGCTGACACCTCAGACGAAGGGTCACGAGGAATTAATTAAAGCGCTTCCTCTCCCTCTCGTCTGTCAGTTTTCCCGCTTTGATAATCCGTGATGTGGACACACACTCTTGTTACCCGTCAGCTTTAATCTGCCACGACTGAAATGCCCTTGGAGAAAAGCCGAAAGAAGTTGAACGATCAGTGTCAGGAGGGCAGCGAAGAGACGCGTCTGTGACCGGAGACAAACACTTATTAATGCTTTGACTCGACCTCCTGCATCCAGTCAAACACTCATTTCTACAGCGCTTTATAACTTCATGAGACAAACTCAGCTGTACAGCGGACAATAGTGGGATTATTCAGATCAAGTTTTGTTCTCATCTGATCGTGTCAGTGCAAAGTGTGAATATTCAGTGTTGTCATGAGGTGATGTTCAGAAACCCGACCAAACCATCTAATAAACTGAGCCTGCACTGCTTTATAGCTGATTTGTCTTTATTTCATAATTGATGAATTTTGAAATATATACACAATTATTGGACTAAACTGAATCAACATTGAACTGACTCAAGTGAATAAGACGCTATTGTCTTCTGTAGAGCTGAATTGAACATTTATAGGGAACACTTTATTTTAATGTCCTTGTTAGACCATAACCCTATAGTAAGTACATGTAGTTAATTAATATTACTCAGAACTTAAATATATACTTGCACTATAACAATGACACCTTCAAATATAGTGTAACCCTTTGTCTGTGTTACAGTGCAATTATGCATTTAAGTTCTGAGTAATATTAATTAACTACATGTACTTACTATAGGGTTATGGTTAGGGTTTGGTTTGGGGTTAGTTGCATGTAATTATGCATAATTTATAGTTATTACTACAGTAACATCATGTAATGTGTAACAAGGACACTATAAAATAAATTGTTACCAAATAAAGTGTAACCCTTTTGTACATAATAGCTGAATTTGATGAGCTTTACACAGTTGTTGAACTGAACTGAATCAGTATTGAACTGAATTGAGCTGAAAAATGACACTATTGTATTTTTTAAAGCTGCTTTACTGCTGAAATTGAATTCTGTTTGCATTATTGATCATTAGTATCACTGTAAAGCTGCTTTCACATTATTCATTTAAATTATTATTATTATTATTATTATTATTATTATTATTTAATCAGTTTATGCTTAAACCAAGAACAAATATCTGCCAACTTTGAATTAAGCTGATTGTTCTGACCACTGGCACATATTTTTAAGCATAAACTCACTTAATTTTGATGACTTTTTCAGTAAACAAGACTTAATTTGTTTTTCAAGTAAATGTGTCTTGATTTACGAATGTTTAGATATTTGAGAAAAATATTATTTTTGTGGTGTTGAAACAGTCTGTATTGTATAAAGCGCTACATAAATGAAGGTGGCTTGTGCTGTGCCAATCAAAGGCTTGTTAAAGAGTGTGTGTGTATGTGTGTGTGTGTGGTGTGTGTTCTTAGGCACCAGCACACCACCAGGCATCAGTGCCGGCGCGGTGCCCAGCATGGCAGCTTCCATCGGGGTCAACGGCTTCAGCGCCCTCCCTCACCAAACCAACGGACAGCCCTCCTCCGAAACCATCTACACCAACGGCATCCATCCGTACCCAGGTAACAACACACACATACCCAGTAGGGGTGGGAGAAAAAATCGATCCATCGATGCATCGCGATTCTCTCTCCAACGATTCTGGATCGATTCTGAGAATTTCAGAATCGATTCTGAGCTTAGTTTTTAACCAGATATGCGATGACGCTGAGTTTGCTTTAGAAACACCCGTAATCTGCTTTCTTCCAATTCCTCACACACATACATACACCAACTCAAACTTTCCGTAAAATAATCTTTCATAAGTTCGGAAAGGTTGAAGCGAATTACAAGGACATTCGCAGGCTTCATTGCACAGGATGTGCTGTGAGAGACGTGCGCTTTGTTTGATGTTACGTTACACTTGAAGCGTGCTGTCTCGCCTTTCGGTATTTTCCTACAAATGCTCTACGAAGTCATCATTTATGTGGTTTGGAATGCAGTGGACTTGTATATTTAAAATATGAACCACACTAACAGAAGGCTGCTTTCAATTTCAAATGCTGACGTGCGCTTTGTTTGTGTAGACTGCTCGCGCATGCGGCTGTGCGACTCCGTGTAAGTGGTTTAATATACTTGTGCAAAATTAACGTAAACACAGCCAGTTATGTCTTAAGGGATTAAACGGACAGGACAAACCACTTTACTTCTTATATTTCAAAAGAGATCCGTGCGTGAATGCAGCTTAATAGATCTCCCGCAGTCTATGATGTCATAGTAAAAAACAACAGTAAAGATGAAGAAAAATCACTCTCAGTTCTTGAATGGAAAACGTTCAGATAATCTTAAATAGGCTACTGAAAGCACTATTTGTTTGTTTCTATGCTCCTCTCTATTATTTGCTACTTACTTGTATGTTTTGAAGTTAGGCTATATTAGTTTAAAATTCTTAACATACAACTGTTTTAATTTTTTTTTTTTTTTTTTGTAATTTAAAAAAAAAAAAGTACTTAATTACCTGTAAGCTAATGAATTAATAGGGAGGGGAGGGGGGAGGAGTAGATAAAGAATCATTCTGGAATTGGATCGGATCGTGAGGTGACTAAAGATTCCCACCTCTAACATTTACATACTGTGAATCGTTTTTTTGAATCGAAAATCGATTTTGAATCGAATCTTGAGCCTAAAAATCGATATCGAATCGAATCGTGACATTTTCTGAATCGTGCACCCCTAATACCCAGGTAACAACACACACTCGTACCCAGGTAACAACACACACTCGTACCCAGGTAACAACACACACTCGTACCCACCGCACACTCGTACCCAGGTACCCACTCTACACTCTACGTACCCACTCTACAGATAAGGCGTTGTCGGGAAAATTCGTCTCGCGGTCCTACCCCAAAGCAACAAATAAAATAAAATTCCTTATCAAAATTTATAAGGAAAGACAAGTATTTTGTTTAGGCTTGGCTTGTTGCGAATTCCAAACCTGCGTATATTCAAACGCACATAACTATAGAACCCATTCTAAATGCGCATGTGACCGCCATCAGCGTTTCTCACAGGTTCGCATTTAAAGTCTGTGTAGAGGGAATGGTGTCGTCTTAGCGGCCCCTAATTTAATAACAAATGATCATTGCGACGGAAGCAAATCAATCAAAACTAACTTTAGATGGAAATAACTTAACTCTGCTGTAAAGCCGAAACAATCTCTGTTACCTTAAATTATACGCTTATCTCTGTAAAGCTGCTTTGAGACAATCTACATTGTTAAAAGCGCTATATAAATGAAGATGACTTGACTTGACCCAGGTAACAACACACACACACACACACACACACACACCCAGGTAACACCGCACACTTCGTACCCAGGTAACAACACACACTTCGTACCCAGGTAACAACACACACTCGTACCCACCGCACACTCGTACCCAGGTAACAACACACACACACACACACACACACACACACACACACACACACACACACACACACACACACACACACACACACACACACACACACACACCCAGGTAACAACACACACACACACACTCGTACCCAGGTAACACCGCACACTTCGTACCCAGGTAACAACACACACTCGTACCCACCGCACACTCGTACCCAGGTAACAACACACACTCGTACCCACCGCACACTCGTACCCAGGTAACAACACACACTCGTACCCACCGCACACTCGTACCCAGGTAACAACACACACTCGTACCCACCGCACACTCGTACCCAGGTAACAACACACACTCGTACCCACCGCACACTCGTACCCAGGTAACAACACACACTCGTACCCAGGTAACAACACACACTCGTACCCAGGTAACAACACACACTCGTACCCAGGTAACAACACACACTTGTACCCAGGTAACAACACACACTCGTACCCACCGCACACTTCGTACCCAGGTAACAACACACACTCGTACCCACCGCACACTCGTACCCAGGTAACAACACACACTCGTACCCAGGTAACAACACACACTCGTACCCACCGCACACTCGTACCCAGGTAACAACACACACTCGTACCCAGGTAACAACACACACTCGTACCCACCGCACACTCGTACCCAGGTAACAACACACACAGGACTCTCCATAGACGTAATGGTTTTTATACTGTACAAACTGTATATTCTATCCCCTTACACTGCCCCTACCCCTAAACCTGCCCATCACAGGAGACATTCTGCATTTTTACATTTTCAAAAAAACTAATTCTGTATGATTTATAAGCTTTTGTACCCATGGGGACCTCAATTTAGGTCCCCACGGTGACACGAGTCCCCATGAGTCTGTGTGCATTCAGGTTTAAGTCCCCACCGGTGTAGAAAAACATGTCCACACACACACACACATACCCAGGTAACAACACACACACACTCACACATACCCAGGTAACACCACACACTCGTACCCAGATAACACCGCTCACTTGTACCCAGGTAACACCACACACACATACCCAGGTAACACCACACACTCGTACCCAGGTAACAACACACACTCGTACCCAGGTAACAACACACACACACGCACACACACACACACATACCCAGGTAACACCACACACTCGTACCCAGATAACACCGCTCACTCGTTCCCAGGTAACAACACACACACATACCCAGGTAACACCACACACTCGTACCCAGATAACACCGCTCACTTGTACCCAGGTAACACCACACACACATACCCAGGTAACACCACACACTCGTACCCAGGTAACAACACACACTCGTACCCAGGTAACAACACACACACACGCACACACACACACACATACCCAGGTAACACCACACACTCGTACCCAGATAACACCGCTCACTCGTACCCAGGTAACAACACACACTCGTACCCAGATAACACCACACACTCGTACCCAGATAACACCGCTCACTCGTACCCAGGTAACAACACACACACATACCCAGGTAACACCACACACTCGTACCCAGATAACACCGCTCACTCGTACCCAGGTAACAACACACACTCGTACCCAGATAACACCGCTCACTCGTTCCCAGGTAACAACACACACTCGTACCCAGGTAACACCACACACTCGTACCCAGATAACACCGCTCACTCGTACCCAGGTAACAACACACACACATACCCAGGTAACACCACACACTCGTACCCAGATAACACCGCTCACTCGTACCCAGGTAACAACACACACTCGTACCCAGATAACACCGCTCACTCGTACCCAGGTAACAACACACACTCGTACCCAGATAACACCGCTCACTCGTTCCCAGGTAACAACACACACACACACATACCCAGGTAACACCGCACAATCGTACCCAGATAACACCGCTCACTCGTTCCCAGGTAACAACACACACACACACACATACCCATACACTCGTACACACATTGATCTGCATTAGTTCTCATGTGAGCGACACGGGTTCAAGTCTGGCCTGAGACGGGTCTCTCTTTTAATTATATTTGCCTAAGTTTTGAGTAATAAAGATATTCTAGTTATTATTATTTTAGTTATAGAAAGTTTAAAAAGTAAATAAGAAATTTGAGTAATTTTATTTAGAAAATTAATTCAGGAAAATTTAATAATATTATATGATGATATATAATGGCTGTGTCTGTGTTTTTGCGTGTGTGTGTGTTTCTACAGCACAAAGCCCGACGGTTACAGACCCTCTCCAGCAGGCCTATGCCGGTGTGCAACACTATGCAGGTGATCCTCTGTCCTTTATGTCTGTCCGTCTTTCTATGAAGCGCTGATAACATCACACACACACACACACACACACACACACACACACACACACACACTGGATCAGTCCTCATATGACTGCTGAAAACACTCTGCATTATGTTAGCCTGAACTTTCCAAACAATCGTCTGCTACATTGTCATCATGTGACCTCGTTACGTTGCATGTTCTGTAGTTTCCAGGTTCATAGAAATAAATGTGGTTATTTAGCATTTTTATTCAGTTTGGCTGATCAAATAATGTGTCACTTATGTTTCATCCGTCACACTGGCAGTGCATTGCATTGTGGGATGCAGATAATAACCTTACAGCAAACAGCAGTGTGTGAATGTAACCCTCTGTCAATACAGACTGAGTTGATTGAGTGTGTGAAGCAGAGTAAAGATGAGTGTGATGAGCTTTATTCATGTATTCAGTGTTAAATCAGGAATTGTCTCTCGCTCTCGGTTACAGCAGCCTATCCTGCCGCGTACGCGCCGATTAGCCAAGCGTTTCCCCAGCAACCAGCCATCATCCCCCAGCAACAGCGGGAAGGTGAGTGAGACTCCGCCCACTCCTGATAAAAGCTGGTAATTGCTCTGAGAGATGGGTGGAAAATTCATAATAAATAATGAAAATGAATGAGAACAGAAATCATCAGAGCTTCATCCACAATACGAACGATACGTATGTGGCCTGGAATGGTGGAAGCCGGAATGAAGTTTAGATTTAGCATGATTTTATATTTTCTGCCACTATAACATTTCTGTTGTCTTAGACCTTAATTAATGAGTTTGTCATTAAAGATTAATTACAGTTTTAGTTTACAGGTTCATTCTGACTGAAAGTCTGTTTGTGTTTTTGTGTCGAGGAAAGTTCCTCATTGTACTTTCTGTAAATGTTGCGGCGCTCTCTTGGGAAAAACGCTCAATTAAATTGTGTCCCAGAAATTAATTTGAAGTTGCTCACATGGTAATGAGTTATGAAGGAGTATTTAATTTTATTGTTGTTTGCTGAAGTTGATCACTAAACTAAACTAAACTGCTGAGTCGATCTTTACGGGACAGACGACAGAAGCCAGCCGAACTCTGCAGATACACACCAAAGTCTGTTTCCTAACTGTGTGTTTTATTTTACGTTTTGTCTTTTGTTTTAATTGATTTGACTTTAATATATTTTATTTTATTATTCAAATTTTTTTTTTTATTAAAACAAATAAAATTATTGATTTGATTTTAATATAAATTGTATTATTTTTATGTTTTGTCTTTTGTTTATTTTATGTGATTTTAGTGTATTTTAATTAGTTTTTGTTTTTTCTTTGATTTTAATATAATTTTTTCTTTGATTATTTAATTTGATATTTGGCTTTTTTAATCGATTTGATTAATATTTATTCATTTATTTTATTATAACTTTATTTTTGTCTTTTGTTTTAATTTATTTGATTTTAATATATTTGATTTTGTTTTGTCTTATTTTACTTTATTCGTTTTTTTCATATGATATCTTTTTTCATTTTATGTTTCATCTTTTGTTTCATCTTTTGTGATTTTAATATATTTTAATTTGTTTTGTGTTTTTTTTATTTGATTTTAATGTTATTTTCATTTTATTATTTTGTTTTATTTTAACATATTTTAATTTGTTTTGTCTCGTTTTAATTGATTTGATTTTAATATGAATTCATTTATTTTATTGTAACTTTATATTTTGTCTTGTTTTATTTGATTAGATTTTTTTTTATCATTTAATTTTGTTTCGTCTGTTGATTTATTTGATTTTAATATTATTCTTTAGTTAGTTTTGTGTGTTGTCTTTTGTTATATTTGATTTGATTTTTTATATATTTTATTTTACATTTTGTCTTTTATTTGATTTTAATTTTAATATTAAAATGGATATTTTACTTTAGTTCTGTATGGTCTTTTATGTTGTCGTTTTCCTGTTTTAATTCAACACAAGTCTCTCATCTTCGTCGTGCCGTTAAAGCGAGAGCACACAGTCAGATCCTGACGAGCGCCAGGAGACACTGAGGAATTATTTATGTTTATACAATTTCCCCAAACGCCGCGACACCTTGGAAGTGTCTGGATGACTTCAAATCCCATATCAATGTTTAATCAAATCTCCGTTTAACAATGTCTGATTCCTTTACAAGATCACAGGCTGAAAACAGGCAACAGATCGATTTACTCGCGCAGATCCTCCTTTGAATATGCATCTGCATGCGCGCCGCTCGGCCTTCTGGGTACGGGTGTGTGTGAAATCTCATTTGCGTGACGTTATGTCTCTGTGCTTGCAGGACCGGAGGGCTGTAACCTGTTTATTTACCACCTGCCGCAGGAGTTCGGGGACGCGGAGCTCATGCAGATGTTCCTGCCCTTCGGCAACGTCATTTCTGCCAAAGTCTTCGTGGATCGGGCCACCAATCAGAGCAAGTGTTTCGGTGAGTTCCCACAATGCTCTAGTCCTGGGCTATTCAAGGAGCCTCATTCCAGGGCCGGATTATTCAATCGAAAAGTTGAGGTGGGCCGGTGGGTTCAGCTTATTTATTGAAACATGATATGTTAACTATTGAAACATAGTATCAATAAATTAGCTAAAGTAAACCTAAAAAAAATAAGCTTAAGTAAACCTAAAAAAATATATATATTGTATTTACTTGGAAACGTGGTACCCAACAATACGCAGATTTATAAGACCATAATAAATAACTCATTTAAAGCCGTGTACAATTTTCCTTGGAACAAATATATGAATTATACAAGTTCATAGCTATTGGTAAGAATTATATATATATATAATTATATATATATATATATATATATATTCATTTAATATTTGTATTTTATTTATTGATAGTTAGTAATATTAGTGATTTAACTTAAACTTATTTCAATTTCAGCTTTGTTTCAATTAGCAGAAATCTTCTTTTTTTCTTTCTTTTACAGTTGAATAGAATTACAATAGAAATGTTGCCAACTAACTGAAAAAAAGTTTAAGTTAAAGCACTAAAATCACTAACTGGAAATAAATCAAAACTAGAACAATTAAAATAATTTTTGTTAATTGAAATAAAACAAAAAACAATGTAAAAAAAATATATATATAAATAAAAATTAACTGACATAAGTTTAAGCACTAAATATTTTTTTAAAATATATATATAAAACTAAAACTGAGCTAAAATAAAACTATTAAAAACATTTTTGTTTATTGAAATAAAGCTGAAAAAATAAATATAAATATTGTTACTAACTGGAAATAAAAACTAAAACTACTAAAATATTTTTAATTGAAATAAAACAAAATTGAAGCACTAAAATTACTAACAGTAAAAAAAAAAATTTGATCTAAAATAAAACTATTAAAAAAAAACTTAGTTGAAGAACTTAGAAAATAAATAAATAAAAATATAAAATGTTCATCAACTCACATTTATATTTTATTTTTTAAATAAAGCTGAAAAATAAATTCTTAGTTGAAGAACTTAGAAAATAAATAAATAAAAATATAAAAAGTTCTTCAACTGATATTTATATAGATTTTTTTCAGCTTTATTTAAATAAACACAAATGACAAAAACACAAAATTTTTGAATAGTTTTATTTTTATTAACGAAAATAACCCTTGCCCACATGACGATCAGCCTTACCCAGAATGCCCCTGTGCTCTGCAGGACTGTATCTGGCAGCTGCATGTAAAAGCGTGAAGTGCTTCTCGCTCGCATCATTATAGTTCTCATAATGCATCTTCCTGCCTTTAGCTCTCTTTCTGCATCTTTACATTTAAAGTTTATTTCCATCTCTATTCATCCAGATCTGGGCTGTGAAATTAGACAGAATCTGCTCAGGAAGGAAATCAGCAACACTTTCTCCCTCATTACTTCATCATGTCAGAGGAACGTGCTGGAATTAGAAATCCGTGTGCATTTATCATTCATGACGGGCTAAACGTGTGTGTGTTTATCTGTGTGTGTGATTTCTGAAGTGTCATCATGTTTCAGTGATTTATTGTTTTCTGTACAGTGTTGGTGGAGCTGACAGACTTTGCTGCTTTATGAATATAGTTATTCTGTCATATATTCTCTCACTGAACTCTCTAGCGCCACCACAAGTTCAAAAGTTTCACGTTTTAGTTTGACTTTTGTGTCTTGAACTGAATGGCTTAGAAACACTGTTTTGTTTGTTTTATTATTTAGATTTTTTATTCTATTTTATTTTCCGCTCAAACATACTTTTTGATCTTATTTTATCATGTCTAGTCATGCAATAATATCAGGTTTTCCCTCCATTCCTTTTATTATTTTTATTTTATAACAATAAAAATAAAAGGTTCACATTTCAGTTTGACTTTTGTGACTTTGGTTTCTAGAACTAAATGCTTTAGAAACACTGTTTTGTTTGTTTTATTATTTTTTATTATTATTAGTTTTATAGTTTGTTTTCACTCAAACATTCTATTTAATCTCGTCCTACAGCTTTTATTAGATTTTTCACCAATATTATTATTGTCATTTAAAGCCTTTTGATGCACCAAATTCTTAGAAAGTAACTCTTGACAAGGATGCCAGAGAGGAAGTGAGGACATAGTGAGATGAACATATTTTTTTTTAAAAAAGAGAAATTAATACTTTTATTCATCAAGGACGCATTAAATTGATCAAAAGTGACAGTAAAGACATTTATAATGTTACAAAAGATTCTTTTTCTAATAAATGCTGTTCATTTAAACTTTCTATTAATCAAAGAACCCTGAAAAATCATGGTTTCCACAAAAATATGAACTGTTTTCAACACTGATAATAATCATAAATGTTTCTTGAGCATCAGATCATCATATTAGAGTGATTTCTGAAGGATCATGTGACACTGAAGACTGGAGTAATGATTCTGAAAATTCAGCTTTGATCACAGAAATAAATTACACTTTATAATATATTCACATAGAGAACAGATGATTTACATTGTAAAATTATTACAGATTTTTTACTTATAATACTTTTTGTATGATCCAGAGAGAGAGAGAGAGACAGAGACAGTGAGAGAGAGAGGTTTATGACGAATGACAGCTGGTCTCTCTCTCTTATCTCGTCTCTGTCTGACAAAAGCAGGTTCTGTCCGGGCAAGTTCACTCACAGTATGTCGATGAAATGGTCCAGCAAGTGTAAAATCTGTGACACGACTCAAACTTTAGACATGTACACTAGTGCTCTCACACACACACACACAGCCTCTGCTTCGCTGTAATCACATCTTCTGTGACTGTCACTCACACTGTGAGTTAGTGATGTAAACTCATCAAGCCCCAGATGGAGTCTGGACTGACTCTGGCACATCATTATAGAAGCTCACAGGAACTGTATGTAGACACATGCTTGAAATCACTGTGAGAACATTAACCTCGGCTTCGTCGTTGATGGGAGTGAGTGATGATTGTTGTTTGCCGAGCAGAAACTTTTTCACCACAGACCAACAGTGCAGAAACACTGAGTCCGAAACACCCATGACAGTTTTTGATTTGTTTTATTTTCCATGATTTATTTTATTTTGTTTTATTGTATTACTTTATTTTATTTTTTCATTATATTAGTTAGAACATTAATCTCACCAACGTCACTGGTGATGATTGTTGGATGTGGTTGATCCTCAAACTCAAAGTAAATTTGTCCAGAAAAAAAACAACAACTTCCTATCATGTCATTTTGCAAGTAAATGCAACTTGATTTTATTTTTAATTTAGATATCTGTACTAGAAAATAAAATAAAAATGTCGAGGAAGAACGTCACCTTTTGCAGTGCTAAAGTTTTGTTTTATTTTTCCTTTATTTTATTTTATTGATTTTTCCTATATTTGTATTATTATTTAATTAAATGTTTTCATTATTTTTCCATTGTTTTGTTTTATTTTCCATGATTTTATTTTTCCTTTTTTTTTTATTTCATCTTATTACTTTATTTAATTTTATTACCTTTTTTTTTCATTATATAATTTTTTTCATTCATTGATTTAGTCATTAATGAATTCATTATTTTTAATCCACAAGACCTAATAGCTCAAACACTGCATCACAAAACTAGACAGATCTTGTGAGAAGAAGCTGCACATCAACAAGAGATGAACACAAATATAGATCAGGTAAAGTATTTATTAATAACGCTGAGCAACATATAAATATGGAAGACACTAATTTGCATAACACAATCTGCTTGCGTATGCACAATAGCTCTCAACAGACAAGAAGAAATACTTTATTCAAAAGAGATTAGTGAGGATTAAAAAAAGTTTAGGAATAATTGATGGCATTGTTCTTCATTATTCCTCTAGGATTCCTCAAGTGTGTGTGTGTGTGTGTGTGTGTGTGTCTCAGGTTTCGTCAGCTTTGATAACCCGTCCAGTGCTCAGGCGGCCATTCAGGCCATGAACGGTTTCCAGATCGGCATGAAGAGACTCAAAGTTCAGCTGAAGCGGCCGAAAGACGCCAACCGCCCGTATTGACCCTCGCATGATCATCACAGGTCAGTTCTGTTCAGTCTCATGGAGATCTGAGAAACTAAACATCAGGAGTGTGTTTCCCGTACGTAACTCGCGGCTTCAATATCACAATGAAGAAATCAACTATAGTCTCGACTGTTTCCTGAAACCGTATTGGTCGTTCAGCCGCGCTGGTTAATGATGTCACACAGATGTTGGAGTAATAACTACTGTTAATGAATCTGTTTGAGATCAAATTAATGCGAGATGTTTTACTATAAATTACAGACATGCATCTGAGGAATATTTCTCATTTTCTCAGTTATTTCGCTTTATTTCCAGATTCACTCATAGACTCGTTCTTACACTAGAGCTCGTTCACACACGCGCTCTTCAGAAACTACACTTTAAATCTCTTGACAAACTAAAAGACGTAAATGACATTTGTATGTGTTCTAGATTAAACAGGTTGTACTGAAAGTCCGCTTGATTATTTGACTCAAGATCAGGATTTATTGAGTCCACATGTCATGAAAACTAGAAGCTCTTCTTCAAACCGCAGCTCGAGATCTGTCGCTCAAACACACACAACTCTGCGATGCAGTTTGTGAATGTTCGTTAGAGCGACGGTTTCGGGAAACACAGACTCGTTAAACGGCGGGACTTGCGACCGTAGTTGGCTAACGATGCTTTTGGGAAACACACTCCAGTTTTGCGATCATTTACTTCATGCCGTCACAGACCCGTATGATCTTTTATGCACAATGACGGTTTATTATACAAGCATCATAAGAGTCGTTCATTTGCTCTATTCCAAGTCTTCTCACTGCAAAATAATTATGTTTTCCTCAGTGTTTCTGTCTTGTTTTCCAGCACAAATATCTAAACATTCTTAAATCAAGAAACATTTACTGGAGAAGCCAAATGACTGAAGATATTAAGATCTATCAAACTAAGTGACTTAATGCTTAAAGGATTAGTTCACCTCAAAATGAACTCATCCCAATGCCATCCCAGATGTAAATGTCTTTCTTTCTTCAGTGGAAAAGAAATTAAGTTTTTTGAGGAAAACATTTCAGGATTTTTCTCCACACAATGGACTTCAATGGCAACCAAAAGTCTACGCTGGGAGAAAATGAAATCACCCTCAGAGGATGCTGGAAGTTCCTGGAGCGTTCCTCAGGGATGGACGGGAGAGAAATTAAATTTACAGTCCGTTATCTTTTCATTCCCAGACCTATGAGTAATATTCACCATCTCTGCGTCCGCGGCGCGTTCTCTCTCTCTCTCTCACACACACACACACACACACACACACACACACAGGAGATGTATCATGATTAATTAGTGATCACGCCTGAACTGAGCTGCACTTTAGAGATTCTCAGGCCGACGTAATGACGTCTAAAGAGGCTTTTGAAGACCTTGATGTCATCCATGACATCATCAATATACCTGCAGATCTGATATATATATATGATCTGAGAACAAAGGGATTATTAGCAATAACAGCCAAACAACAGTTAGTGGTGAGAAATGAAACATGCTATTATAGTTCTTTCTGAAGCAATATTAACAAAAACGCAATGTTTACACTTTTTCCGGTTAAAGAAACTGACGGACGAGTCAAAATCATCGAATCATTGAGTCACTGAACCTGGAAGACGTCCAGCTAACGTCTGTAAACAAGATTCGTGAGATTCCTGTAATGTTAGTAGAATGTTTGTTCAAAGTCGTCTGTTCTTCAATAATCTTCTCAAATGTTCATTGTTCATAGAATGTTTTTTCCTGAAATGTGTCAGTTGGACATCCGTCTAACACTTTTTAAATGTATCTTGTTTCGGAATGTTCAGAGAACATTCAAAAGTAACATTCTCATAATGTTTGCAGGATGATAAAATGGAATGTTCCATTAATGTTCAAACAACTGGACGTTTTGAACATTCAGAAATAATGTTTTTATTACTTAATGAAACGTTCTTAGAACACATTTGTGTTAGCTGGGACTTTACTAGTTCTATCAATGATCAAACTCAAAATCTCTCAGCAAAAGCTCACTGAACTGTCAAACATGGAGTGCGTTACATTAAACCATAAGATTGGAAAAAACCCAAAAACAAAATAAAACAAACAAAACCCAAATATAAACTGAAATGTGAAAGTTTGCTGGTCCCTTCAAGAGTCAAATGTTGACTTTAATCTGTTCGTCTAAAACTAACAATTGTGGTTAAAAAGTATATACTTTTTTATTTTTATATATATTTTAATTTTTTTTAGAAAATGACTGATGGTTTCCCTAGATAAGACTCTTTCCCTCAGCTGGGATCGTGCAGAGACTTTGAAACTGCATTGATTTGGACTTCAACATTTTGGTTGCCATTGAAGTCCATTGTGTGGAGAAAAATCCTGAAATGTTTTCCTCAAAAAAACTTAATTACTTTTCTTAATTTCTATACACTGAAGAAAGAATGACATTTACATCTTGGATGGCATTGGGGTGAGTAAATTATCAGGAGATTTTCATTTTGAGGTGAACTAATCCTTTAAAAACGAGAAATAATATCTGCCAGTGAGGTCAGAAAAGTGTTTTCTGTTTGAAGTTTATTTTTCTGATCCAGTTGGCAGATACTTTTCCTCATTTTAATAATAAACTTACTTAATTGTGATCAATTTCCCAGAAAACAAAACTTCCTAAGGCTCAGACTCCATTACCCATAATCCTTTGCCCCAGACTAATCGGCCATTTCCCTTTTAGTGTTTCATTGAAGAAATAAGATCACACGGGTTTGGAACGACACGAGTGTGAATGTGATGGATGAATTATGTTTGTATCATTCCCGTTGTGTGTTTGTCTCACACGTCACATGTTTTGTCTTGTAAATACGTGTCTTGATTTATCCGCTAAACATGCATTCCTAAACCCATGCTAATCTGAAGCTGATGAGACGAATGCCATGGACTGTTGTGTTTCTGTTCTCGAACCCGGCAGGGCTCAGGTACAGTAGCTCAGGACGGGCCGCTCTCTTATGTCTTCATCAGAGGAAGCTTGTCCAATCACTGTAAGTCCTCCCAGTGATGTCACGTGCGTGTGGATGACGTCATGTGACCATGTGACCGTGGCATGACGTGGCATTAACTCTATATCTCTCTCTATACTTCTGGTGTTTCCAGTGGTGGAGTGTAACTGGTCTCTTCTGATCGCTGGTATTCGCTCGTCGTAACTCAAGTGCTGATTGGTTGATTTTGATGGGTTGTGACCTTTGCCCCTTTATTGCTGTTGTACCGTGAGTTGTTGTGCTCTTCCTCGTTGAATGTGGTGGATATTTATATTTCTCTCTCTCTCTTTCTTTCGTTACTCAAGCTCTGTTTGTTCTGGTGTGTATTTTGTGTTTTGGAGGTTTCGAAGGCTTGCTCACGTTTATATTTGCATATTTCTATATTTAAAATATTAAATATACGTCTATATTTCATTCAGCTGTAGGGACCTGTGAATCGCAGAATCCAGCAAACCGTCAAAATAAAAGTTCAGTTTAACTTGAAGAAATTGTGACAGAAATATAGGACTGTTGTTCAGTAGAATTTAGCTACATCTCAATGTAATAATAATATTAACATTAATAATAATATTAATAAATTATTATTAAAATTGTATTTTTTTTAAGGAATAATCAAAGATTTTCATCCATGTTTTAATTTTAACAGTAAAGCTCTGTTATGCAGTTTGTTGTTTGGGGGGGTTAACAGTTCTTAGAATTTTTTTTTTAAAGAAATGTATACATTTATTTGTTTCATAGACATGCTTTCTGATTATTACAATTTATTGGAATCCAGGAAACTTACGGAATTTGGTAAAAATAAAACGAAATTTTTGAAAAAAATAAAACGTATTTCATAGGGCCCTAAAAAAAAATTTTTGATCAACTTTGGAAAAAAAGTCCCATAATTGTAATTAATTAGACATGCTTTTTGATTTCTAAAATGTAAGTCAAAAAAAAAAAAATGTAAAAAAAAATAAATAAATAAAAAACAGAATCCAGAAAAATTTTAACAAAAAAAAAACCTGAATTTGGGAAAAATCTGACGGATTTCATCGGGCTCTACAATAGCCTCTCTAAAGGTGAAGATTCTTTCAGTGTTAATGAATCGAGACATTTCACTTTTGCTATATGGTGTTTTCATCAGGTATATGAAATAGTTTTGCTTGTAGATTAGTGATTAGTCATCATTAGTGATGTTTACTAATTCTAATTACTAATTCAGTCCAAGTCAACATTCTCAAGGAAAATCGGTCAGTTGTAATGCATGTGTCTTCAGGTGTTATTGCTGCGGTCTGGACTGGATATTTCAGTGTTCGCGGTGGAGGATTTAAATTCTGGAAGCTTTAATCAGATCATGATCGGCTTAAACACACTGACTTCTAGTATAGCAGTTTATAAAACATATGACAATAATGAGTATATTGACAAGAGTTTATTTTCCTCTGCTGAAAATTTGAAATATGATTTTATCATGTTTGTTGGCTACAAACAAGCAGATTGAGCTCATAATAAACACTTGATGATCTCATAGCTGTGTATTATTGTGCGGTCAGAATGGGAAACTGTCCTGCCGTTGCTGTTATTGCTTCTGTCTTGTAGTTGCTGGTTACTTTTTGCATATTTCCATATTTGTGTAGGTTTTGATGTTGAAATCGAAGCGTATATGTTATCGAACAGGAAGACAGTGGTCGTTCATCGTCTTGTTTGTTCACACAAAATTATTGTAAATGAGTTGCTGTCCTAGAAAACACGTTTACAAAAACTTACCGGCCAGTTCACTTTCATCCAGAGCTTCTTTATACCGTATAAACACATGAAAATATATGATTTTGGTTTAGATGTCAAGAACATATATATATATGTATATATATCATACATATAACATATATCTCACTCCAAACTCAAATATACGGTATATATATTCTATTAAACACAGTAGTTTCCAGCTGTTCACAAATACTCTAATTTATTATATTATGTAGCTTAAGTTTAAGTCATGTACTACTACTAATAATAATAATAATAACATTTTCTATTTTCTTTCCAGCTTTGTGTATATATGTGTATATATATATATATATATATATATATATATATATATATATATATATATATACTCACATATACATACACACATATACATACATACTGTTTAAATACTGATTTCCTGCATTATTCTTCATTATTTATTTTCATGACAATTAACATTTCTTCCTATAATGTTTTTTTTTATTTTTTAGCACTGTGATACAAAAAAGGTCAAATATTTCAAAAAAATATTTCGTCAATAATTTTTTTTACAGAAATGCATTAAAAATACAGAGAATTAGAAGCAAGCTAGTAAAACATCTGCACATATAATGAATGTGTGGGAGAATGTTTAATTGTCATGAAAAAATGAAAATTATGTCACATGATGCACACAAAAAAATCTGAATGATCGTAAAATAAGCTTTATTTTCTTCACGCATTACATGATTTCCTGATTTTGGGGTGGA
Source organism: Squalius cephalus (assembly GCF_949319135.1). Lineage (NCBI taxonomy): Eukaryota > Metazoa > Chordata > Actinopteri > Cypriniformes > Leuciscidae > Squalius > Squalius cephalus. Next base: position 1,681,269 of record NC_137127.1, on the reverse strand, counting down.
ATATGAGTGGATGAGATTGTGGTTTTCCAAGGACAGTGTCTGTAGTGTAAATGATGAAGGATTCAGGATCTTCAGGAGTTTAGAGCCGCTAGAATCCTCTTTAATTCACCATCTGCTTCTTTTCTTCTGTCTCTCTCGTTCTCTCTGTCAGGATGAAGGACTACAACACCTTATTTCCACAAGTCAAAAGACTTTTGCTCTGCTACATATCACAGGAGGCGAGCGCTCCCCGGATCGTGTGGGAAAATCACTGAGAGCTGGAAAACTGGAACACAAAGGATTTTTTCTGCCAACTTTATTCTTTTTTTTTTTTTTTTTGCTTCAGCATTTGCAGGATGCTTTTTTGCATTTTGCAGAGACCAACTTTTTTGCTGCTGCTGTTTTTTTGTTTTGTTTTTTTAGACAAGATTGAGAAAAAAAAAAAACCTTTATGAACACGTTATGCTCAAAGCATGCATAAACAAACATATATACAAATGCACACCTATTCTCGCCTTTACATGCACACATACAAAACTCTTTTGAAATCCTCATGTAAATGCATTGATCTCTACACACACACACACACACACACACACACACACACACCAGCCTGCTGCCATTTTGGTTTTCGTGCCTACACTGGTATCGCGTGATCTGCGCTCTGGAAGAGAATCCAGGAATATCGACATGCATCATTCCTTAGAAAATAGGGACCAAAGGACTACACGCTTTTTAAAAGTATATAAATATATATATTTAAAAAAAAAAAAAAACTCTTACCTTGTAGCTGCGAGTATAATGATTACTAATGTTAACAGTAGAAGAAAGTAAATCTGTAGGTGTGTGTCGCGCGCCCGGTGTAAAAAGACGGTCATGTGACCCTGGTTTTGCTCTGGTAGCTGTTTCTTGCACCGAGACGTAGATTAGAAAAGTAGAATATAGGAGTAGAGTTGCTCATTTTTCATGTTTTCTATTTATTTTTATTAGAGAAGATAATACTTGAACTTGTAAAGAAGAAGGGAAGGAAAATGTACAGATGACAAATGACAAAACAAACTCTTTCCTCGGCCTGCTGGATAATATCGTTCATCATGTTGTGCTCTTTCTCCATTCCACTATTCCGACGAGGAAACGCATCGAGGTCTGTCCGACAGGGTCCGGGATCCCAGAAGCCTTTGTGTTCAAGCGACAATCCACAGTCAAGATGCTCGGATGTGGCGCGTGTTTTCCTTTCCGTGCTCTTTGTACTCGGAGAGAAAGGAGGATTCGGATGTTGGGACTTTAATGACACTGAACGGAGGAAGACGAGGAATAGCTACTGAAACTGCCAAATGAACCGAAGCGGAAAGAAACGGTGATGTTTTTGATACCCCTTCACTTACTGAGATGTTTATTGGTCTGTTGCTGGTCTAAAACTTCTCAAAGCACTAAACGCACATCGATCATCACTAGCGGTTAAAGACGTTCATCTGTGCTGTATAATCTGTGAATCCTCGCATTCATTTGTTTGTACAAATATCTAAACATTCTTAAATCAAGATATGGAAAAATGGCTTAAGATATTAAGTCGTGTTTACTGAAAGGGTTTATGCTTAAAGTGCCCCTATTATGCTTTTTTGAATATTCCCTGTAATAGTGTGTAATAGAGCTGTGTGTGAATGTGGAAGTTCTACAAAGTTTAGATGCAAAGTTGTTGTCGATTATGAACTGCTTAAATGATTCGTCAGTAATTCCAGTCTGTTACAAACCTATGTAGCTAATTAGCATAATGCCAGCCTGTGGTGTTGATTGGCTGAGCAGTGTCTCTTAGCTCCGCCCTCAAACACTGTAGTGTATCTGAGACTGGAAGAGTTCGGTTCGTGTTGTTCGTGTGGAGAAGACGCTGTTTTCTGAGATTGATACGGTAAAACCCACGCCATCGTTACTGTTCACATCACTGTAATCAAGAGCTGAGATTCACATATGATAATGAGCGTTTGCTTTCTGACCAATCACAGCAGAGCAGCTCTCAGAGAGGCGGAGCTTAGAGAGACTGAATCCTTGATGGAAGCGTTTCAGACACTGGGAGAAAACAGCTGATGTTGTAATGGAGATTATGAGGAAATTAAAGTGTTTTTGACCTTGGATGACTGTAAATCTGTTGTAGGAGACGCCAAAACAACATTAGGAATCTTTAAAATAGCATAATAGGGGCACTTAAAAATAAGAAAAGAATTCTGTCAGTGAGGTCAGAAAATGAATCTTGTTTTCCCTTTGGATTAAGTGTAATGTTTCTGTGCAGTTTCACATTTATCCTGTTTATGATGATCAGGCCTTAAAAACAACAGTTGTTCACCTCAAGATTTGGCCGCCAGAGATTCACTGACATCTTTGTTCCTCTTCCATGTGTAGATATTAAGAAATTATCCCCATTCTTCCATCCCAAAGTTGATCTTTCTGAGAGTTCATGGTTAACATTTCTCAATGGGCAGGTCTTTATCAAAGTCATCGACTGCGTACGACTTAAGATTTGAGGAGAGAAATCCGGGTGTCAATGACCAAACCTGACCTCTTGACCTTCATGCCAGCATAAGAGACGTTGCTTTTATCCTTTAAAAAAGACGCTCCCTCCAGGATCCCAAAGGACCAAAACCATGCAATTCTGCCATGCTGCCTGCCCTTGAGCGCTGATATCAGTGTTTCTGTGAACGACGGACAGATATTGACGAGGTAACGGCCTGCCCATGTGTGCACCTCCTCAAACTTTGGTCTCCCTTCAGTAATTTTGCTGCATTATTCATGATTCTGATGTTTTTTTGTCTCACTGATCTTTCTAACCAGTATAGTTTTACTTACTCCATTCTGTGCTGATAAAGCCACTTGCTGGAAAACATTTATTAATCATAACAATTTGCACTAGTTATAGTTAAAAACCTGCCTATGTGTTTCATGCGAAGGATGATCCGAATTATCATTTTTTTATGAATATATATATACACTGCATATTCTCATCCCAGAAACTCGTTCTGGATTTATCATGACCAGTCCTTCATGAAACTGAAGCGACAGCGTTAGATTAGTTTGTAAGAGGAGGTTTAAGAAGTGCCAAATGTTCATTTCACGTTTGCATCCACACTTTCTTCCTCAGTGTTTCTGTCTTGTTTTCCAGCACAAATATCTAAACATTCTTATATCAATATACATTTACTGGAGAAGCAAAATGACTGAAGATATGTTATGAAATAAAGATATAAAATTATCGATATTATAAAAAATCATTCGTTCCCTCACTTTACTAAATCATGCGCACGATATAATAATTCGTTCCCTCGTTTTACTAAATCATGCGCACGATATAATAATTCGTTCCCTCGTTTTACTAAAGTTTGCACGATATAATAATTCGTCTCCTCGTTTTACTAAATCATGCGCACGATATAATAATTTGTTTCCTCGTTTTACTAAATCATGCGCACGATATAATAATCCGTTCCCTCGTTTTACTAAAGTTTGCACGATATAATAATTCGTCTCCTCGTTTTACTAAATCATGCGCACGATATAATAATTCGTTCCCTCGTTTTACTAAATCATGCGCACGATATAATTTGTTTCCTCGTTTTACTAAAGTTTGCACGATATAATAATTCGTTCCCTCATTTTACTAAATCATGCGCATGATATAATAATTCGTTCCCTCGCTTTACTAAATCATGCGCACAATATAATAATTCGTTCCCTCATTTTACTAAATCATGCGCACAATATAATAATTCGTTCCCTCATTTTACTAAAGTTTGCACGATATAATAATTCGTCTCCTCGTTTTACTAAATCATGCGCACGATATAATAATTCGTTCCCTCGTTTTACTAAATCATGCGCGCGATAATAATTCGTTCCCTCGTTTTACTAAATCATGCGCACGATATAATAATTCGTCTCCTCGTTTTACTAAAGTTTGCACGATATAATAATTCGTTCCATCCTTTTACTAAATCATGCGCACGATATAATAATTCGTCTCCTCGTTTTACTAAATCATGCGCACGATATAATTTGTTTCCTCGTTTTACTAAATCATGCGCACGATATAATTCGTTCCCTCGTTTTACTAAATCATGCGCACGATATAATAATTCGTTCCCTCGTTTTACTAAATCATGCGCACGATATAATAATTCGTTCCCTCATTTTACTAAAGTTTGCACGATATAATAATTCGTCTCCTCGTTTTACTAAATCATGCGCACGATATAATAATTCGTTCCCTCGTTTTACTAAAGTTTGCACGATATAATAATTCGTTCCCTCGTTTTACTAAATCATGCGCACGATATAATAATTCGTCTCCTCGTTTTACTAAAGTTTGCACGATATAATAATTCGTTCCATCCTTTTACTAAATCATGCGTACGATATAATAATTCGTCTCCTCGTTTTACTAAATCATGCGCACGATATAATTTGTTTCCTCGTTTTACTAAATCATGCGCACGATATAATTCGTTCCCTCGTTTTACTAAATCATGCGCACGATATAATAATTCGTTCCCTCGTTTTACTAAATCATGCGCACGATATAATAATTCGTCTCCTCGTTTTACTAAAGTTTGCATGATATAATAATTCGTCGACCTCGTTTTACTAAAGTTTGCACGATATAATAATTTGTCTCCTCGTTTTACTAAATCATGCGCACGATATAATTATTCGTTCCCTCGTTTTACTAAATCATGCGCACGATATAATAATTCGTTCCCTCGTTTTACTAAATCATGCGCACGATATAATTATTCGTCGCCTCGTTTTACTAAAGTTTGCACGATATAATAATCCGTTCCCTCGTTTTACTAAATCATGCGCACGATATAATTATTCGTTCCCTCGTTTTACTAAATCATGCGCACGAATATAATAATTCGTTCCCTCGTTTTACTAAATCATGCGCACGATATAATGATTCGTTCCCTCGTTTTACTAAAGTTTGCACGATATAATAATTCGTTCCCTCGTTTTACTAAATCATGCGCACGAATATAATAATTCGTTCCCTCGTTTTACTAAATCATGCGCACGATATAATGATTCGTTCCCTCGTTTTACTAAAGTTTGCACGATATAATAATTCGTTCCCTCGTTTTACTAAATCATGCGCACGATATAATAATTCGTTCCCTCGTTTTACTAAAGTTTGCACGATATAATAATCCGTTCCCTCGTTTTACTAAATCATGCGCACGAATATAATAATTCGTTCCCTCGTTTTACTAAATCATGCGCACGATATAATTATTCGTTCCCTCGTTTTACTAAATCATGCGCACGATATAATAATTCGTTCCCTCGTTTTACTAAATCATGCGCACGATATAATAATTCGTTCCCTCGTTTTACTAAAGTTTGCACGATATAATAATTCGTTCCCTCGTTTTACTAAATCATGCGCACGAATATAATAATTCGTTCCCTCGTTTTACTAAATCATGCGCACGATATAATGATTCGTTCCCTCGTTTTACTAAAGTTTGCACGATATAATAATTCGTTCCCTCGTTTTACTAAATCATGCGCACGATATAATAATTCGTTCCCTCGTTTTACTAAAGTTTGCACGATATAATAATCCGTTCCCTCGTTTTACTAAATCATGCGCACGATATAATTATTCGTTCCCTCGTTTTACTAAATCATGCGCACGAATATAAGAATTCGTTTCCTCGTTTTACTAAATCATGTGCACGATATAATAGTCCGTTCCTTCGTTTTACTAAATCATGCGCACAATATAATTCGTTAAATTAAATTAAAACAAGAAAAAATGTCGTCTTGTGTAAGCTTGTTTTCCTTTTGAATTAAGGTCATTTTTCTGCCTTCATTAGCAGATATTTGTTCTTGTTTTAAGCAGAAACTTAATATCTTCCGTCATTTTGCTTTTCAAGTAAATGTATCTAGATTTAAGAATGTTAGATCCTTGTACTGGAAAACAAAAACTACAGAGTAAGAAAACATGAAATGCACCAGTTTTATTTTGCTAAAACACCTGCTTGTGTTCAATGACCCTGTGATCAGCAAAGCACAGATTGCTCCCAAACATTGAAATAGTTTTTTAAAGCACAGTACTTTGCAGATTCGCATTGCGTATCATCCATCGTACGGTCTAGTTTCACACGGCTCGCGTCTCCTAGAATAAAGATGCCGTTTTAGTGAGGTTTGGTCTAAGAACGAGGCCAGAAGGTTAAAGTGCCATATATCTGTAGAGCAGAAGAACATGCTAAATTTACCAGTGTCATCCTGACACACTGTTCCTCTTGTTTCAGTTCACTGAGGAGTTTCAGTCAGAGTTGGAGATTGAGTTCGATGGAAGGTGAAGGGTTTGTGAAAGTGAGTAAACGCCCTCAGAATCAGGATTTCTTTTCTCTGTCTCAGTGCCAACGCAGTTAAGAGTGAAGAACACAAAATCTATGAGGTCCGGTTCATCTGTATGGAGTGTGTGTGTGTGTGTGTGTGTGTGTGTGTAGCCTCTGTTCAATCGTATTTCTGTCATGCGCACGTCTGATCTGAGCATTTGCATTCGAGCTCTGGTGTTCGTTAAGGGGTTCATTAAGGGGCCCAAGAGCCCATTTCCAGCGGATGCCCACAGGGCTGGACCGTTCCCGAAAATAGCTGAAGGAAGTCAAATCTAATCGACTAAAAGTCAAGAAATAATTAAAGGAACCTCTTTAGACAGGGAAAAATGAATGCTCCTCATTTAATGGTTTTACATTTGTTTGGTTTTTTGGTGAAAGGAGTGAGATTTGCTTCGTATCAAGCGGAAACGAGATTTTAGAGAGCGTTGGGAAAGCATGCAGACGCAAAACCTGAAAGACCACAGATCTTTATAAACTCTCAGGGCATCAGTCTCGATGATGTCATGGTTTGTGGATCCTCTCGGGCTCCTGACATGTCGTCCGACCGCACTCGTCTGAAACTCACCGTCATTTCATCTGATCTCAGTGCTCAATGCATCAGAGAGAAAATGTGCAATCGTGTCTGATAGCAACGCTACAATTCAAAGCAAAGCAAAAAAAGGCCTATTGTTTTTTTATTCTGTCATGTTTTGACATCGAGATAGCTAGCAAACCCTATAGAGACTTTGCTCGGTTAGCTTAGCTTCGTCCAGCGTGTTGTTAATATAATCTGAATAGATCGTAGCACAGGGTGGGGGCGGGGCTGTTTTATCAGGGCGGGGTTATGGTGGCGGGGCGGGGCTGTTTAATCATGGTGGGGTTATGGTGGCGGGGCAGGGCTGTTTAATCAGGGCGGGGTTATAGTGAAGGGGCGTGGCTGTTTTATCAGGGCGGGGTTATGGTGAAGGGGCGGGGCTGTTTAATCAGGGTGGGGTTATGGTGAAGGGGCGGGGCTGTTTAATCAGGGTGGGGTTATAGTGAAGGGGCAGGGCTGTTTAATCAGGGCGGGGTTATGGTGAAGGGGAGGGGCTGTTTAATCAGGGTGGGGTTATGGTGAAGGGGCGGGGCTGTTTTATCAGGGTGGGGTTATAGTGAAGGGGCGGGGCTGTTTTATCAGGGTGGGGTTATAGTGAAGGGGCGGGGCTGTTTTATCAGGGTGGGGTTATAGTGAAGGGGCGGGGCTGTTTATTGGGGTGGGTAAAGCGTGAAGGGGCGGGGCTGTTTGATTAGGGCAGGGCATCGAGTCTTGGGTACCTTTTGACTTTGCTCCCTGGTCATTTTGACTGATTTTTCTGTATTTATTCCAGGTTCAGTACTGAGCGTATCTAGATGAGTTAGTTTTTAAGCTTTTCTACCCTTCCAGGAGTTATGTTGGCGTTTACATGAGCATATTCAGAGATTATGGATGTGCAAATGAATAGCAGAGAGTTTTGTCCACTAGGAGTTTCAGAGTGCAGGGAACGAGCTGTTAGTGCCGTCAGTGGCTCATGTCTGTGTCATATCGCACCGCAACATAAACTGAAAGAAATGAGGAATTATGAGATTTTTTTGCATTATTTTCATGACAGTTCCTACTCAAATTCTCATAACTGCAATGCAAAAAATCAGATTCTCATACCACGATGTGAAAACAGTCATTATGTGTTATTTAAATGAAATATTTGTACACCATGCTTGTACTTTAGAGAAATTGATATGATTTTGGACTTAATACCTCACATTTCCTTTTTGATTTTGTATCATTATTTGTACTCGAATACCATAAATTATTATTTATCATTCATAAGATCTTTTTTTTTTTTTACATTACTACTAGAACAAGGGGGAATAAAGACAATTAATAATTAATATATTTCACTGAGTTTAAGAGAGGAAAGCTATAAAAAAAATTATTTATGAGACATATTGTAGAAAAAATATTTCTTGTGTTGTTGAGGCTCTAATATTACAAAAGTCTTTGCTTGAATTTCTTTTATTTTGTTGAGGATGACTGAATCATCAGTGTCATTAAGTTTTAATTGTCATGACATCACTTCCTCCCTGGAGCGCTAGGACTTTAAGAGTCTGGTCATGTTTACTGTACATTAGAGAATGATGTCTGAGGCTCAGTATTCATCCACTGCAACCGTGTTTCTGTAACCAAAAAAAATGTTTTTTCTTCTTTTTGGAAAAACTATTTGATACCAGATATTTGCCTTGAAACTGTATTCTAATAATTGCTTTCATGTCTTATTTTTATGTCTTCTGTTTCTTCAGATGAAATGAACTGTGAGGAGGTTTTGAATGTGCTGGTTGTTTGTGTTTTGGTTCATCTACTCGTGATCATTAGCCTACGTTCATATGCTGAGACTTTACAGCCAATGAGGCTTCAAAACAGTCCCAACGAATATTAATGAGGAGCTATTTTAATGTGATAATCATCTTAAAGGAACATGTTCCAAATCCATGAAACAAAAATAAATTGAAACATGTTCCAAATGTGCGGAAATGGTACATGTTCCAAAAAATGAAACATGTTCCAAAAAATGAAACATGTTCCAAAAAATGAAACATGTTAGTTCCAAAAAAACATGTATGTTCCAAAAAATGAAACATGTTCCAAAAAAGTGAAACATGTCCCAAATGTAAAATGATACATGTTCAAAAAAATGAAACATGTTCCAAATGTGCGGAATTGATACGTTCAAAAAATGAAACGTTAAAAAAAATTCAACATGTTCCAAAAAAAAATTTAAACGTTCCAAATCCATGTGCTTATTTAACATGTTCCCAAAAAATGTAACATGTAAAAAAATTTAAACATGTTTCCAAAAAATGAAACGTTCCAAAAAAATGTAATGCGTTCCAAATCCATATGCTGTTATTTCTTGATTGGAACACAAATGGAACATTTTGAAGAATCTTCATACCGTCTGTGTTCAACAGAAGAAAGTAATAACGATTTGTGAGTGTAATGATTTTTTAAATGAGATGTGAATGAATAAGCACTTATGAAGCTGTTTTTACATTAGTCTGGACCAAACTGACACGAGCAGCCGGACACAGAGTGTTTTCCCCTCGATTTCACGCAGAGAGACCATGACATTCACAGCTTCCTAATCTCTTTTTCTGAAATTCTGTTATGCTTTTCTAATCTTTTGTTTGATGCATTGGTACTGCGGTCGATCCATTTCCACACAATCTCTTTTGAGTTGCAATGAAATGTCTTTCGAACCTTTGAAAGAATCACGTTTACTTGAAGAGACTCAAGCCCTCGGCTGATGTTGTGTTTGTGAATCAGAGCTGTAAGATAGTCTGGGTTTTCCTCTCATGATCTCTGTAGCTCTAGACGGTTATATTCTGCTTCGACTCTAAATAAAGCACAGTCCTGTAGACCAGCTCGCGTCGTCTTCATTCTCATTCACTTTGCTTGATGTTAACACAAAATCTGGGGTGTCTTTTGCTCTTTAGGACTGAACAGAAGCATTAGCACGTGTTGCTGTGTTCATTGAGATAATGGTGTTAAGACACACATCTGAATAGCAAATGGGATGAGAGGTTTCGTAGCAAATTGCTTAAAAAAGGGCAAATAATTAATGAAATGGGGGGTGCAGAGTGAATTAATTAAAATAAAATGTTTTTTTCCCCTGTACAAGTCAGAAAACTCTCAGCTCGATTATTACAACAGGATGTAATGCATATATTAATGTTTAATAATGTAAAGCAGATTTGCACGTGTCTGTAGTGTCCGACTGAACTGCTTTATGTCTTTCAGAAGGTTTAATGTTATTATAATCAGATACAGATCTACTGGATAACATGTATATGCCTTGATGATTGTAATTTTATACAAATAATACATTTCTGTTGATAACTTTCCCCATATACAGTAATGTGACAGCATGTCCCAATATTTGATATATTCACAAAATATTCCCTATTTGAAAAAAAAAATATATATATATATATTTTGTTTTGTTTTCTCTCTCCATGACTGGCAACATTTTAGTCAGATAAGCATTAGAAAAAAAGATAAGTAGGCAAGAGAGGTTTAAAGAAAAATAGAAAAAGACCAAAAATAAATAAATCATTATAATCGATTATTGATATAAATTAGTGCGTGTGTGTGTGTGTGTGTGTACGACTTTGAGTGTGTGTGAGTGTGTGTGTGTGTGTGTGTGTGTGTGTGTGTGTGTGTGTGTGTGTGTGTGTGTGTGGAAACCTAATGCGAGAGACAAAAGCTTGTCAAGCGTTCCAGAACTCTTTAACTCACGTGTGTGTGTGTGTGTGTGTGTGTGTGTGTGTGTGTGTGTGTGTGTGAAACTGCATTCGCACTAAATGATGCAGAAGTGTGAGACTCAGTGAGAGATAGAATTGTTTCTGAATAATAAACGGGAATCGGTCCATCTGAGACTTACAATTTGTTATAAATGTAGCAAACTTTACGTTCCAGCCCAGGATCATTGTATTGCTCTTACAGAGTTCGTTCAGACAAAAATGATGAAAATGCTTGAGTCCATATTGAGATCTCTGATATAATTACTCCAAACTTTTGACCTGTGGTGTAAAAGTGGCAGATTTAATGGCTAACTTTCCTTTGCAGTCCCAGTTTGAGCCCTCATTAAATGATTGTGTTGTTTTTCTCAGGAGGAACATCTGAGAAGCAGGAGACTTCAGCGGGTTTCTCCATCTATTCTCATTTGCAACAACAGAGATATTAAAGACCTCATTGGTGATTTCTTCAGGTATCTTCTTCTGTTTCCCGTCTGATCCGTTCTTGATGAATAAGAGAGCTTGTAAATAAACGGCGATCTGAAACGGCACAAAAGCTTTGATCCTATTATGTGTCACAAAAGCATAATCGATATCCAATCAGGAGAAATACGACACGGCGCGTCGTCACGGGAACCTCTGTAGTCAGAGGTTACGTCTCCATAGCAACAGGCCAGATGTGGCGGAGCCACATTGATGTCAGTTTAGGAAACATCGATGAGAGAATCTGAGATAATTAAAACGAGGGATACAGAGGAAAACGAGGGATTAGAGGTGAATGAAGAACTTCAGTGCACAACACACAACTCATCATTATGTTCCAAATCCATGTTGAAATGAAACGTTACAAAAAATGAAATGTTACAAAAATATGAAACATGTTCCAAATCCATATGCTGTTATTTCTTGATTGGAACACAAATGGATCATTTTGAAGAATCTTCATACAGTGTTCAACAGAAGAAAGTTATAATGGTTTGTGAGTGTAATGATTTTTTGTGATGTTTATGGACGGAGGGATAGGCCTTTATCGCATCACATTAGAACGCTGGAAGTAGCCGTGAAACCTTGCTGAAGCAGTGAACTGTGTCTTCCGGTTATTACGTTCACCATGGCCTACTTCACTCTCGCATCTCCCAAAAGTTTCTTTTTTTTTTAGTTTTCTTGATTCCATTTTAATGGTTTAATTAAATTGTTATAACCAATTATTTAGAATGTAATGATTTAAGCAAAACTTTATTCAAAGGTTAAACCAAACTTTTATTTTGACGGGTTGCCGTGTAGACCTTTGAGTCTCTCTGTGTTTTATGATATGACAATAGTTTTTCTCAAATGAAGCTAAAATGCTGCTGAAGTGACTCTGCGTTCAGCCTCAGTGTGTGTGTGTGTGTGTGTGGCAAATGAAACAGCGCATCTGTGCCATTCATTCACAGAGACACGCAGAACATGCACGATTCCTATTTAAATAGTCTTTATGCGGTTTAATATTGACAGACACTGGTCTATATCGCAATTTTATTTAAGTTTACTGACCTACTTTTCATCTAAAGGTGTAACCAAGTAACCACCGGAAGTGTGAATACACTGCTTGGCGATTTCGAACGTTCCAAAACCAGGAAATGAGATGAAGGCCTATAGAGAGAGACGGAGATAATTAAAACGAGGGATTAGAGGTGAATGAAGAACTTCAGTCCACAACACACAACTCTAGTGCGTTTACATCATCACACACGCGAGTCTCCAGACGGCTGAGCTGAAAATATGAAACGTTCCAAATCCATGTGCTGGAATGAAACATGTTCCAAAAAATTAAACGCCTAAAATATGAAACGTTCCAAAAACGGCAAAAAAATTAAATGGTAAAAAAAAAATATGAAAAATTTTCCAAAAAATTAAACATGTTCCAAAAAATTAAATGTCTAAAATATGAAACGTTCCAAAAATGGCAAAACAATTAAACGGTAAAAAAAAATATGAAAAATTTTCCAAAAAATGAAACATGTTCCAAAAAATTAAACGTCTAAAATATGAAACATTCCAAAAACGGCAAAAAAATTAGACGGTAAAAAAAAAAGAAAAATTTTACAAAAAAAAAGAAAAGAAAAATGTTCCAAAATATGAAACGTTCCAAATCCATGTGCTGGAATGAAACATGTTCCAAAAAATTAAACGTCTAAAATATGAAACGTTCCAAAAACGGCAAAAAAATTAAATGGTAAAAAAAAAATGAAAAATTTTCCAAAAAATGAAACATGTTCCAAAATATGAAACGTTCCAAATCCATGTGCTGGAATGAAACGC
>NC_137127.1:1660807-1663307 GCF_949319135.1 Squalius cephalus | reverse complement strand
TTTAGCTTATTCACCGTATCCTTATTCTGATGCACCCACCGCTAGCCTAGCTTAGCACAAAGACTGGAGGTAAATGGCTCCAGCTAGCATAAAATAACAAGGTCACATGAGACACAGCCATCTTCTAACGGTTAGAAGACGGCTTTGTCTCATGTGACCTTGTTATTTGTACACGCTGTGACTATATAAATCACAACATGTAAATAGGAAAATGTTGGCGTTATTTAGTCTCTTATTGGGAGCAGTGTGCTAGCTGGAGCCATTTACCTCCAGTCTTTGTGCTAAGCTAGGCTAGCGGTGGGTGTGTCAGACAGAGTTACGGCACGCACGGAGATGAGAAGGGTGTGTATGGACTCATCTAACTCTGGGGGATACGGGGAATAAACTAAAGTCCCTCAAAGTTGGCGTGTTCCTTTAACAAATGAAGCCTTATTGTAAAGTTTTACCCAATTATCAACCGAACAACAATTCAGGGAAAAAAAAATCCAAGCAAATACTGTTTTGGCACACAGTTTTTTTCAAATTTGTGTAAATCACAAATACTATCTTAAAGTATGACAGTTTTGAACTAGATGTTTGAAATTAAATCTAGTAAAGTATTTCGGACCCCAAACCTGAGATAAAGATCTTGTGACAACTAGCCCCGGTTATATGAAGTTATTATACTCATCATAATATCAGTGGATTCTGAAAGTTCTCAGGATAAAGTGTTTCATGGATGAAAACATATATGACAGAAATGTGATGAAACTCGTTTAACTTCTGGCTTTCTAACTGACGTTCTTCTTTTTCTTATTCTTATTTGATTAGCATTTCTCTCTCTCTCTCTCTCTCTCTCTCTCTCTCTCTCTCTGACTCTCGCCCTCTCTCTCTCTCTCTCTCTCTCTCTCTCTCTCTCTCTCTCTCTCTCTCTCTCTCTCTCTCTCTCTCTCTCTCGCCTCTCTCTCTCTCTCTCTCTCTCTCTCTCTCTCTCTCTCTCTCTCTCTCCCTCTCCCTCTCTCTCTCTCTCTCGCCCGCCTCGGGCTGTTTGACAGGTTGATGTGAAGAGATGTAAATGCATTGCAAACTGTTTCCAGAATCCAATTTGCCGTCTCGCGCGCTGGTTTACAGCCTCCACCTCACATTTGCTTTATGACGGACGGTGTTCAGCGATAATGAAACATTGTTTTCAGTCCTAATTCATGATCCGCTGACAGTCTCCATTAGAGCGGAGCGAGGACTGACACAAATGGACAAAAACCCAAACAAGACATTTCAGTCTGATCAGATCCTTCGCTGTGAACAACACGGGGAATCTGCTCGAGGGGAAAATACATAATAGATGTGCTTTTATTTTCTTTCATCTGAACCTGTGCTCGAAAATATTACACAACACGAGTGAGGGAATATGAAGTTATGATTCCTCTGAGTGACATCATCAGGCGTTACTGTAATGACGCAGGAGTCAACATGGACTGATAATGATTTTCATGAGATGAAATCTTTATAGTCTTATAAAACCGTTTATTAACATGAATATGTGACATATTAACCTAAATCCTTGATGTTAAGATGCTCAGACACTATCATTCAAACGTTTTGAGGTCTGAGATGCTTTCAAAAGAGTCTCTTCTGCTCTCCAAGACTGCATTTATTTAATCAAAAATACTTTTCAAATATTATTCCAATGTAAATCATCTGTTGTCTATGTGAATATACAGTGAAGTGTAATTTATTCCTGTGATCAAAGCTGAATGTTCAGCATCATTACTCCAGTCTTCAGTGTCACATGATCCTTCAGAAATCACTCTAATATGAGGATTTGATGATCAAGAAACATTTATGATTATTATCAGTGTTGAAAATAGCCTCAGATTTTTGTTTTCGGGATTCTTTGATAAATAGAAAGTTTAAAAGAACAGCATTTATCTGAAATAGAATCTTTTTTAACATTATAAATGTCACTTTTGATCATTTTAATGCATCCTTGATGAACAAAAGTATTCATTTCTTTCAAACTTAATCTCACTGACTTTGACTTCTGATTTAGTTTAGTGTAACTTCTATGTTCAGGCCAATAAATATTTTTGCAGTTTCGCTTTTCAGTTGCATATACAGTAACATAATCAAAACTGCAGCTGGACGTGTGATCCTCCTCGTGATCCTCCTCGTGTTTGAGAGTTTGCATTTGATCATAAACGTCATGTATATCATGAAATGATTCTGTGAAATGAGTGTAAAAACGTCTGCATGCATCAGTGTGATTATGGGATGTTGTTTACGGGCAGTTTTCCCTCTTCAGCTGCTTTATTAAAGTCATAGTTTCAAATCCAGATCTGAACCACAGAAGAACATTAGTGTCGGCCCATTCTTGTTCATTGGTTTCATTCTCCTATAAATCAACATCAGATGTGGTCTCTCTCTCTCTCTCTCTCTCTCTCTCTCTCTCTCTCTCTCTCTCTCTCTCTCTCTCTCTCTCTCTCTCTCTCTCTCTATCTCTCTCTCTCTCTCCCTCTCTCCC
>NC_137127.1:1640807-1653307 GCF_949319135.1 Squalius cephalus | reverse complement strand
ACATACTAAATGAGGCAAGGGTGTCGAGTTACATTCAAGATATTTTAAGGCAAGAAGACATTTTAAAGGAAAAAACGTTTAAATATGTCATTTTGGTGATGAAAGATGAGTTTAAGGGATACAATTATTGACTTAGAATAGATATACTTAGTAACCAAGGCAAGTACCATAGTATTACTATGCTTTTTAGCTAATTAAATCATGATATTGTGCTTGTTTTTTAGAAATGCACCATTGGCAATTTCTTGATTTTTGGACATTGAAGCCCCTCTGAATACCACAGGATATTAAAGTAAAAAAAAATTGCCATCCGATACCATGATTTACCACATTAATAGTCTAGAGAGTGTGTGCAGATCATTTCTCTCATCCATAACATCTGCTATAAACCAAGAACTCAGAGTTATGAACTCAGTTGATATTTGACTGGTTTTGTCCGTCCTTCTGTTAGACTGTCTCACACATGAATTATGTTGAATATCTGTCAGCTGTTAAATTTAACTACACAATTAGATAATACCAGTTTAGCTCAACCAATCACCAAGCAATGCTTCATTGTGTTCAGTCTGTGTGTAAAAAGAGCATTAGCAATTAAAGAAAACACACTTCAGCAAAACATGATCAGGTCAAAGTGTCCCAATCAGTTTTGCTCCCAAATTTTTATATTTTAAGAATTGTTGGGTATTAATATGTCACAGTTTACTTTATTTTGCTCTCCTCACTTACATAAATGAACTATAGTGTCCTGCACACACTAGTGAAAAAATATTAAAAATGATATCTGGTGTGTGAATGATGTTTGGTTTATATAGAACCTCATTGATGTGCTGTGAGATCATTTTAAGTGATGCATTTCCATGCAGAGATGCATACAAAAAACTCACATTGCATTCAAGCAATGATACATCGCATCAGTTGATGATAAAAATACGAGTCACTGTTTACATTGAATGATTCGCTTTAATTTGCATGTGAGAACTGTTTGCCGAGCCCATTGAATACTTCTAGTTCTTTGTCGTGTGGCTCTATTGTACTGTACGTTATTGCAAATCATCCGCGCTCAAAGGATATTCACCTCCACTGTCTTGTTTTCCCTCTTTCTCTTTTCTGTCCTTCCTTTCATCTACTTATCTTTCCATCCCTTGGTCCATTTGCGGATCTATTCAGGCCTGTCCAGGGTCTAATCACTTTCATCACGGTTTCTATTAGAGCGACTGAATACAGAGTAATTAAAGTGGAGAACAGGAGAGAGAGAGAGACAGTCATCCGTGACAGACAGACAGAACAAAAGCGCTGAAGAACGAGATGCTTCACAGGTCAGAGAGACAGAGACTGTGTTTAAACTCGGGTTATGGTGTGTCAGATACAGAGAGCGACGTCTGAACACGAGACACCCGGTCCGGTGTGTTTCTGAAGGCTTGTTTCTCGTCAGTCTCTCGTTCCTCTGCCTGTGAACACATACGGTCAGACGTTTCTTCCACAAATAACTGTTAAACCCTCTGGATGATAGAGGAATGCATGGAAAGCATTTTCCCCTGATTTCTGGCCTCATGCAGTTCAGTGAAGTCATTGATTTAAATCTCTGCCTCTCAGATTGGCAAAGAAAGTTTTGATGATAACAGCATTTTTGAAGTAATGGTGCAATGATATATATATATATATATATATATATATATATATATATATATATATATATATATATATAATACAGTCAAACCAAAGTTTATTCAGACACCTTCAACATTTCTCACATTATCACAGTTTATTCGCTATAGTTTAGAAAACTGTATTAAAATATGAGCAGAACTCAGTTGATATTTGACTGGTTTTGTCCGTCCTTCTGTTAGACTGTCTCACACATGAATTATGTTGAATATCTGTCAGCTGTTAAATTTAACTACACAATTAGATAATACCAGTTTAGCTCAACCAATCACCAAGCAATGCTTCATTGTGTTCAGTCTGTGTGTGAAAAGAGCATTAGCAATTAAAGAAGAAACACTTCAGCAGAACATGATCAGCTCAAAGTGTCCCAATCATTTTTGGTCGCAGATTTTACTGGTAGTCCCTGAATGAAGAATATTTGGGTATAATATGTCAGAGTTTACTTTATTTTGCTCTCCTCACAAAAAAGATCAGAAATTATATCTGGTGTCTGAATAATTTTTGGTTTGACTAAATGATTAAACATTGCAATAAATGTAATTTTACAGTAAAATGCTGTTTTTTGCACAAAACATTACAGTATCATTTACAGTGAAAAAACATTCCCAGTACTATTTTAATGCCACAGTGCAGATAGATACACATACACATCACTACTACATATATTGGATTGTTTATATACTCTTCATATATTTATATCCAGATCTAATTTGAAGCAGTTTGTGTATGCATTGTGACAAATAATATTAAATTGCCCCAATTATACTAATTTAAAGGTTCCTAATTTTGCTTTGCAGTCTTCTATAGGTGTATATGCATCCAAGGTCAAAAACACTTTAATTTTCTCATAATATAAACATTGCATGTCTCTCTAAGCTCCGCCTCTCTGAGAGCTGCTCTGCTCTGATTGGTCAGAAAGCAAACGCTCATTATCATATCTGAATCTCAGCTCTTGATCACAGTGATACGAACAGTAACGATGGCGTGGGTTTTACCGTATCAATCTCAGAAAACAGCGTCTTCTCCACATGAACAACACGAACCAAACTCTTCCAGTCTCAGATACACTACAGTGTTTGAGGGCGGAGCTAAGAGACGCTGTTCAGCCAATCAACACCACAGACTGGCATTATGCTAATTAGTTATTGTTACGTAGGTTTGTAACAGACTGGAATTACCGACGACTCGTTTCAGTTCAGAATCGATTATTTTAGGAGACAATAACAATAACAATAACTTTACATTCACCAACAGCTCTATTGCACACTGGATGAAAGATCATATATTGAAAAATCATAATAGAGGCACTTTAAATCACATAACATCAAAGACTTGGTGTCGTTCGGTCTGTTCAGTTCATGTTCTGTGTGTTCAGCTGGATCAGAGCATCTATAATGTTCATATCAATCACCCTGAAGCTCAATACGCGCTCGTTCACGGCTGTAAATCCAATTGTTTTAATTTTACATCGATCAATTATGTGTTCAAGCCGAACATGCTGTGGGAGAAATACAGCAGAACAAAGACTGCAGCTCAAACATCAAACGCAGCAAATCGCTCTGCAATCTTCTCCTCTTTTCTTCCCCCTCTCTTCATCTTCCTCCTCTTCTCCGACACAATGACGGCTCTCTCTGTTCTCTTCCACTCCTCTGCCGACGCTCCACAATAGGTGCTTATTTGGGAAGCACTTTGGATGGATCTGCAGTCTTGACAGGGTGCCATTATAGCGGCTGTGAGATTCGACACACACCCACACACACACACACACACACACCCAGAGCCGCTGCAAAGACTCACGGTCCACAGAAACTCCTTTATTAGAGGCCTGAACGCCACACGTCTGACACCTCAGTGCACTTTGAGTTTAAACGCTCACGTGGTTAATAGCCGCAGTGTGTGTGTGTGTGTGTGTGTGTGTGTGTGTGTGTGTGTGTGTGTGTGTGTGTGTGTGTGTGTGTGTGTGTGGATCTGACCATCCATACAGTGCAAAAACTGATGCTCGTCCTCGTTTTCCTTCGTTTTCAACACTTTATTTTAAGGTGTCATTGTTACAGTGCAATTATATATTTAAGTAATATTAGTAATATTAATTAACTACATGTACTTAATATAGGGTTAGGGTAGGATTAGGGTTTGGTTGAGGGTTAGTTGCGTGTAATTATGCATAATTTACTGTTATTACCATGGTTAGTACATGTAACATATGTAACAAAGACACTGTAAAATAAAGTGTTACTCACTTTACAATAAGGTTCATTAGTTAACATTAGTAAATGTATTAACTAACAACAAGCAATGCATTTGTTACTGTATTTATTAATCTTTATAAATATTAGTCAATAAAAATACAGCTGTTCATTGTTTGTTCATGTTAGTTCACAGTGCATTAACTAATGCTACAAATACAACCTTTGATTTTAATAATCTCAGTAAATATTGAAAACTAAACATTTGAATTTTCTGACTCCTTGTTTTAAGCTCAATCACACTTGATTCTGATGATGAATTTCAATGTTTTTTCAGAAGACAAGACTCAACACCTTAAAAAGCAAATTACTTCAGATATTAAGTCTTGTTTTCTAAAAAAATCGATCAAAATTAAGTTTATGCGTAAAACAGAAGCAAATATCTGCCAATGGAGTCCGAAAAATGTTTTCCCTTTTGAATTTAATTTATTTTTCTGACCCCACTGTCAGATCTCACAATCTCACTTAATTCTGGTGATGAATTTTGGTGTTTTTTGTCAGTAAGAAAGACTTACTATCCTCAGTTATTTTGCTTCTTAAGTAAAGTTATCTTGATTAAACAATTTCTTAAATATTTGAAATGGAAAACAACCCAAAATACAAACACCAAGGATACTGTGAATAAAGAGAAAAAGAAAAAAAGATGTTCTTCCTCAGTGTTTTTCAGCACAAACATCTAAACATTCTTAAATCAAGATACATTTACTGGAGAAGCGAAATGATACCCTTATTATGCTATTTTAAAGCATCCTAATTTTCTAAAAAAGTCTCCTAGGACAGGTTCACGTTCATCGAAGGTCAAAAACACATTAATGTTCTCATAATATCCACTGCATCATCAGCTCTTCCGAACAAGATTATTTTTCTGACCCCATTGGAAGATATTTTTCTTGTTTTAAGCAAAAACTCGCTAAATGTTGATACGTATGTCATTTTGCTCCTCCACTAAATGAATCTTGATTTAAGAATGAGAAATTTGACAGAAAGACACTGAGCAAGAGAAACCGAGAGAATGTGTGTGTGGATCAGCTGTGAAGAATAAAAGAGATGAGTTTTGAATTAGGCCTATAGCGTGTTCTCCGCGTCGATATCAGGCAGAAAAGCGTTTCAAGGGCTCGACTTTGTTTTGGTTCACCTCCGATTACCATCATAATCTAGCAAACCTTCTCTGCAGTCCACACACACACTCACACACACATAAACACAGTCTTCGTGCTTGACGTTGTGATTGCCTTGTATTTAACACTCTCTCCGTGTGGCTTTTCTAGCACAAAATGCTTCTCCAATACCGATCACAGCTCATTTCAATCTGTGAAAGGCGTTTTTTGATTCCATCAGCAGAAAGCGCCGTCAGCCGTGACAAAGGCCATTCGATAACGCGCGCGGGGAGGGAGAGAACACTCACGCTTTTCAGCAGGATTTAAGAATATTTAGAGGTCTTCTGGGTAGCCTACTGCCGTTAAATTTGCATTTAAATTTAGCATTCAAGATGTACAATTCACCTTGAGTAAAAAGCATTATTGGCGTTTGCAGGCGCTGACCTGCTACCCTCTCGAAGCGCTGATAACCGCAGTGTTGTGCTTGAAAATGCAGGAAAGTGGACGTTTACTGGCGGTTAATAGGATGTAATCGCTTCGCTCGCAGCTTGTTGACCTTAATGCTGATCTGTATGCGTCTTCTGATGGTTGCCAGATCCTCAGTCAGAGGGGAGTTCGATCACTGATCCGAATTAAAATCAGCAGTAATTGGAGCAGTTGATTGCTTGAGCGCCACTGAGAGTTTCTGTAATGCTGAAGGACACACTCTCTATACATATTCCTCATCCGTTTTAGGTTTTTGAGTTTGAGTCATGGGGAAATCATGGTAAATGATCCTCTTTGTCGAACATACACCTGCAAAACATTATCCTCAGTAATTTGATAGGAAATGTCAGCGTTGACAAGTAAACTACTGTATCCCATAATGCAAAGCGCTCGACTTGACATTTAATTTCCAGTGTGATAAATTAGAAAATATTGCGTACCCAAATCATTGATAGGTTTGTCGGAAAACTGTCTAATATAAATGCAAAAAAAAATTTTTTTTTTTTTTTTAAACTTCTCAAACTATGATTAAAGTTTTAACATTATTAGCAAAGTTTCGGTCAGTCAATCAATCACTCAATGGCTTGGAAGGTCATGCATTGCAGATATGCTTATTGAATATGAACCTAACAGATCAAGTTGGTTAGAAATACCTTTATAACTGTTTTAAAGGCACAGTATATAAGTTTCGCTTTTTTTTTTTTTTTGACTCGTGTTGCTAAAATGGCATGCAATTATTTTTAAAGTCCCCCTGTAGTCAATCAATTTATCCATTACATCTCATCTTTGATCACCAAAATTATATATTTAAAAGTTTTTTCAAATATCTTGAATGTAACTCGACACCCTTGCCTCATTTAGTATGCACGGTTCTATGAATATGCAAATGAGCCCCGCCTCCACTCACTCACTCAGCTCAGAGATCCACTGGTTGGCGATCACACGTTGATCTGATTGGTTACAAGGTAGTTTGTGACGTCAGAAACACCAGCGATTTCAAAGCGTGTTTTTGAGACTGTCTTTGGTTCACTGCAGTTTTAAAGCTACACTGTGTGATTTTTACCCCCATCTAGTGGTGAAATTGTATATGACTACCCAGTGAATATTAGCTTATGTTCCTCTCAATTCCGAGGGCGTTTTAACTCCTACGGTGGCCGTATTATTCCAAGATTAACATGGCTTCCAGTTATCGACTTCGTCCATGACAATAATAAACAATACTCTAAAATGAACAAAACTACAGGACAGATGTCAGGAGGTAAACGTCACCCTTGGAATCGGCTATCCCAGCATAATCAGATTAGGCTAACGTTACAATGTGTACAAAGTAAAAGCAATTAAAAATAACTAAAATTTACAGAGTCCTTTTTTTTATATAGCTTAAAAAATTGCGCCTTTAAAACTATTCATTACCTGTGATCCGTCGCAGCACAGATTTATGTTACAAGGTAAACAATACTTTTTCACCATTGACGCGAGGATGAAGTTATACTAGAGGGCGTTCTGGCGTTATGCACAACCATGCTATGGTTAGACAAGCTTAAAATAAATAATAATAATAATAAATCTTCGAATTTACACAAATGAATTACAACAGGCTGAATTACCTGTCGAGAAGAAAGCAGGCAACCTCGGCGTCCGTTTTTAAATCTTTTCTCCTCATGAGCTCTTTCCATCTGGGAAAAGTTACTCCAATATTGACTATGGTCTTGCTGATTTGTCTGTCGGGTTGACGTTTTAATTCTCTCTTTCAAATGTGAGTACGCACGCACACACACACACACACACACACACACACCACACTATCTTTCAAATCTGCCGGCACTCGCGAGTAATCTCCCCCTCGCATTCGTCACGGTGTCACTGAGTGAAAAACGCAAAAGGCAAAGCTTGAATTTACAGGTATGTCCCTCTTTGGCTAATGTAGTTTCAAGATGGACGGGCAACATGGCGACTGGCATTCGAACCCCTCACCCATATGTACTTTCAATGGCAGATTATAAACTTAAGAGAATACTTTATTACTTGAAAGAAGTAAATATACATTTAGCACATATATTTTTGAAAGAACTAAGTGTTTTTTGCTAAGAATCAACTAAAAAAGTTACACAGTGTAGCTTTAAGGAGGAAATACTCAGCAATGCTGTCGACTTATGAATTTACACATGGTTTGTCTTCAATCAGATTAAAAACACCACATAGACACATAAACAACATTAAACGCTGGATTTACACCACCATCAAACCTTCTTAGTGATGAACTGTAATAAACCCAAACACGATGGATCTCTCGATTGTGTGAATAAATGCACTTACTCTCTGTGCGACAAAGTCTTTTTTTTGCTTGATTATCAATTTAACCATTTATGCTGCATGACAAAAATGTGTGACTAAAATAGTCTTTGCTAAAACTAGACTAAAATGCTCAGACATTTAAAACAAAAACAGAACAAGGTTGACTAAATATGATAAAACCTACAAATATGATACAGAGACTAAAACTAAATTAAAAATAGCTAACAAAATTACCACTATTGACAGGCGACGCAATTGGAAACATTTGGGATAATGTAAGTACAGTCAACAAATATAACATTTAACATTGTTCTAGTGGTTTTTGTATATTTTAATCTAAAAATCTTAGGCTATTGTGCCTTTAAATCATCTATTTTTAATCTTTTTATCTTTTCTAATGCACTTGTCGTGATTATTTTACTTTTTTTTGCATGTAAAGCACTTCACCATTATGCATGAAATGTGCTTTATAAATAAACTTGCCTTGCATGCTGTTTCACATGCTTAAAATAACAGTAGGCGGTATATAGAGTAAATGTTGTGTCGTACTCTAGTATTCTGAACAGAGCTTCAGTCCTCTGTAAACTCACAACTCTTCTGCCGGATTTTGATAATTGCAGACACAAAATTGCCACCTCATTTTTCCCCCGTTTCTAATTATTGAGCTCTTCAGCGTTGACACCTACAGGGAACTAGAAAACACACACACACACACCGGTGAGCAGCTGAACATTGGTGTGCAATTACACTCCTGCAATTACGGCTCTATTGTAAAGCAGGGCATTATGGGGGATTTGCTCTTCATTGCAATTAAAAAACGGGACAAATCTCCTTCCACATGCACATGCAATTTAGATATTGTGTCACTCACTGAGGGCAGAAATCCTCCTAAAGTTTGGACACCTGAAGTTTAATCTGCTCTTCTCCTCATGCTTCTCCTCAGAAAAAGAGCCGATTAATCTCACGTTTAGATGAGATCTCAACACTGAGTGTGTTCACATGCATTATATTACTCTGATTAATAACCCGACAACATGTGTAAGATCAAGCAGACACCTTAAACTGTGTTTAATTACAGAGAACGGTCATATATGAGGTTTCAGAAAACAAACATGATCTCTCCACATTCATTTATAGCTTTATACTCTTACTTTATGATATCTAGTCGCTCATTAATGCCTGTTTTTATTTGTTCTATAAGCAATTTTTGCATGGCATTATTAACTAATATTAAACTGGATAGTGATTCTCAACCAGACGGCCTCAGCAAACTTCCTCAAGACGACATTAAAACAGTTTAAAATGAGCCAAACGAGTGTTAAAATGAGCTACACTAACTGAGATGTCAGCTGACATCATATTTCTTATTTTAATTCATGCTCTCAAACTCTGTCATTTTTTTTTAAAGAACTTATCGGAATTTAAAGTGTCATGGAAAAGTCTTGGAAATGTTCTGAATATACATTTTTTATATTAGGTAGAGATTGTTATTTGTGAGTAAAAAAAAAAAAAAATGCAATCACAAACTTCTGGAAAATTCATGCAATTTAAAAATTCTGAAAAACATTCAGTTATTAAAACTTCTGGGATTATGGAACTGTATTTCTTTCATTTTCTACAATTCATTTGTTTTATTTAATTATGTTGCCATTGTCTGTAAATAAAAAGTTTGTAAAGCGACCAGATTTATCAATACAGCAGATATCAGACAATGCCAATTGAGTATGAAGACACAATTAAAGATAATAATTGAGTGTAAAAGATGTAAACATTACACAGAAATTTGCATATATTTATTTAAAATATAAAAGTTGGCATGAAAGGGAAGTTGCGCAAGTCTTTTCTTCATTATTGTGTCGTATATCCGAGTGAAACGCTTCAGGAACAAGAACAAATGTGGGCGGGGCTTGATTGTGTCTGTGGGGAACTGATTGGATGGTTGTGGTTTGCTATTGGCTGATCTCATGTGAGTGACAGGTTGCCCCGCCCACATCATCAGAGAAGAGCAGAGATGCTGAAGGAACTTATTCTGATTCAAGATTATTAACACAGTAATGATGTGCACCGATAAATCATTTACAGATTAAATACTTCAATGTTCCATAAAAAAATAAGAAGTGTCAATTTTGATTTCATGGTGATTTTGAATGAACACGTTCTGTGACATTCTGACTCTGTCCTGACCAGGAATATTTGACATTGCTGACACACACTCACACACACACACACACACACACACACACACACACACACACACACAGAGCTGCTAAAGCAGGTTATCCGAGTTAAACTGCGACTTCTACTGTTGAATGATGTGAGAGAGAATGTCTCTATATCTCTCACACACACACTCACACACTCACTCTCACACACACACACACACACTTGACATTTCCCTCACAGCATGCCGTGTTAGATGACCTCGCGTCTCTGTGAGTGTGACGAAGAAGTTAGTGACCCAGTACGAATGGCCACTGCAGGGAGTGTACACACACACACACACACACACACACACACACACACACACACACACACACACACACACACACACACACACACACACACACACACACACACACACACACACACACACACACACACACACACACACACACACACACACACACACACACACACACACACTCTCTCTATGGAGTCTTTAGCCATCTGGCTTCATGCTGAATGGTTGGACTCTACATGAGGTCTGGATGTTTCTCTGCTCTGGATCTCTAGAGCCGGTAAAACTGTAATGATCTGAGCGAGGAGAGATCTCACTAACACAACAACCACGAGAGATTAACCCGCTCAAATTCAATCAGTTCCAGCTGCAGTTTCCGGGTTCAGTCCGAGTCAAACTCCATCTGAGCATCTGAGCATCTGAGACAGAGATCAGTCCAGACTCCATGTGTTCAGATCATTTCTGTGTTAATCGACATCATGTCAACAGATGCGCAGATTCACTGGAAAATAAAGATTATAGTCGTTCTGCATCAAAGTTTCACATTCGTTTCAATCTGTTACTTTCAATTCAATTAATTTAACATTTATTTGTATAGCGCTTTTCACAATACACATCATTTCAAAGCAGCTTTACAGAAACTGCATGAGTCCACATTATAATTTACAGAGGGAACTGACTAAGTTATGTATTTCAGAAATGTACATGTACAAAATCACATTTTGAAATGTATTAATTTAAACAATGATTTAAGGCATGAGCTCATTGAAGTAATGCATACTTGTTTGTTAACAAATGATCATGACATTTAGAAAAATGAGTCGTGAAAATTGTACATTTTTCTTTCAGTTTAAGTTTTTGTAATTCTAAAGCACAGTGCATTAATAGATCAGTCCGATGGCTAATTATTTATTATTGATTTGATTTTATCCAGTATGTTCAGAAAACTTCTGGATGCAGATCGGCGTGTTTTTGTGATATTTTAACATTCTTTCCTGACGAAACATTCGATTAACAGTGAATCATTAATTATCCATTTGCCTTTTTGCATAAAGCTCTAATCATTCTTAATTTAATTGATCAAAATACTGCAATAAATTCCATTAGCGGGCCTGAAGCCCGTGTGCGTCTGCCATTATCAGCTAATGACTTTTACACTGAAGAGCTGTTCAATTAAACTCTCCACGTTCACGGCTCCACTCGCCTTTAAAGAAGCCGGATAACAGCCGCTCGTCTTAATGCAGCGAACGCTGGGGAACTCATTCACGTGATCATTATCAGATGTACAGAGAAACAAATGTGTTTTCTTGTTGTTTCTGCAACTGGTGGAATTAAGAGTTAAATCGGCCACACTCACACTGGAAAGTTTTGGGAGCGATAACCAATATATGTGTATTTTAAGTGCCCTATTAAACTATTTTAAAGGCTCTTAATGTTGTTTTTGCGTCTCCAACAACATGTTCACATTCATCAAAGGCCGAAAACACTTTAATTTTCCCATAATTGCACATTTCCTCTCAGTGTCTGAAACGCTTTGATCAAGGATTCAGTCTCTCTAAGCTCCGCCTCTCTGAGAGCTGCTCTGCTCTGATTGGTCAGAAAGCAAACGCTCATTATCATATCTGAATCTCAGCTCTTGATCACAGTCTCTCTAAGCCCCGCCTCTCTGAGAGCTGCTCTGCTGTGATTGGTCAGAAAGCAAACATTCATTATCATATCTGAATCTCAGCTCTTGATCACAGTCTCTCTAAGCCCCGCCTCTCTGAGAGCTGCTCTGCTCTGATTGGTCAGAAAGCAAACGCTCATTATCATATCTGAATCTCAGCTCTTGATCACAGTCTCTCTAAGCCCCGCCTCTCTGAGAGCTGCTCTGCTGTGATTGGTCAGAAAGCAAACGCTCATTATCATATCTGAATCTCAGCTCTTGATCACAGTCTCTCTAAGCCCCGCCTCTCTGAGAGCTGCTCTGCTGTGATTGGTCAGAAAGCAAACGCTCATTATCATATCTGAATCTCAGCTCTTGATCACAGTCTCTCTAAGCTCCGCCTCTCTGAGAGCTGCTCTGCTGTGATTGGTCAGAAAACAAACGCTCATTATCATATCTGAATCTCAGCTCTTGATCTCAGTGATACGAACAGTAACGATGGCGTGGGTTTTACCGTATCAATCTCAGAAAACAGCGTCTTCTCCACATGAACAACACGAACCAAACTCTTCCAGTCTCAGATACACTACAGTGTTTGAGGGCGGAGC
>NC_137127.1:1628307-1635807 GCF_949319135.1 Squalius cephalus | reverse complement strand
TGATCGAGCGCTTAAGTGACAGCACACACACACACACAGCTAACCGGAGAACTCACGGATCACTGACCCGGGAAAATATATGGAGAATCACGGGGACGGGAAGAGGAAACCGTAATTATTGATCCTGAAACATCAGGGGTCTCATTTATAAACCTGTGTAGGATCCAACGTGCGCCTAAAAGCCAAAAACCTGCACAAAATTCCCTTTATAAATCCCATAGATTGTGTATAGATTGTGTTCATATGCGTCTCCTCCCTGAAATAACCATATATGGAGCTTACAACGCCTAGTTTTACTATGCAAATCCTCATCTGCATATCATTTGCATATGCATATTCATTCACGTGATGCCATGTTTAACGGCACAACACATTAGGAAAATATGAGAGATGTGCCGGCACATTACATTACTAAAAATCATTTAGTAGCCTATTGTTTTTGAATAAATAAATCAAATATTATAAGATACATTTCAGAGAAAGCTTTTCTCAACCTTTTCCACTGGCCAAATAGTATTTTTAATTGCTTTATATTTTTTATGGAAACCTTATTGTGCATTATTGATCATTATTTGTGTGAAAATAAGCTATTATCATGTATTAAGCAAAACATTAAAACACAGCAATCACGAGGAGGGGAAGAGGAAACCCAGCAAGCAATTCTGCGTTTAAAAGACGTCTAATAGCCGTCCAAACTCAGCCCTGACGTCTAGGCTAAAACTAGGAAGATAGACGTCTAACAATAGCCCAAAAATAGACTACTCATCAATTAGGTAACAAAGAAATGAAATGAGTGAAGAAATGAAACCAAACACTGTTGACTTTACTAACCTGATGGACTATCACACATCTCGCAAGTTATTTTGGCAAAAACGACATGTAACCAAATTCAAGGTTATTTTAGCTAGAAGTGTGTTCCTCATAGCCGGACTGTATCGGGTCTATAGACGGTGAAAGGATTGCTTAATTGTTGATCCTGAAACATCAGGATTCTGAGCAAAGCATCATTAAGATGTGAATCATTATTCAGTGAAATTGTATTTTATTCTGAGAGCAAAGATCAGAGTTCAAGTCGGCCATATACAGTAAAACTTCACAATGCCAGGATGTTTTCCATGCATTTTCTTCCTGCGGTGTGAAAAGAGTGGGATTTGGTTTCATTTATGAACTTTTATTAATCTCAACATTTAACTAATACATTTTAAAGTTGTACAGTATGTTAACATTAGTTAATGCACTGAACTAACATGAATATAACATTAAGTAACAATAAAAAAGATTAAAGTCCCCCTTTTAATGTTTAAAAAAAAAATCTAGTTTTGTTTATGTGTCTATGTGGTGTTTTTAATCTGCTTTAAGTCAAACCATGTGTAAATTCATAAGTCGACAGCATTGCTGAGTATTTCCTCCTTAAAACTGCAGTGAACCAAAGACAGTCTCAAAAACACGCTTTGAAATCGCTGGTGTTTCTGACGTCACAAACTACCTTGTAACCAATCAGATCAACGTGTGATCGTCAACCAGTGGATCTCTGAGCTGAGTGAGTGAGTGGAGGCGGGGCTCATTTGCATATTCATAGAACCGCGCATACTAAATGAGGCAAGGGTGTCGGGTTACATACAAGATATTTTAAGGCATGAGGAATTTTTTTCACACGAAAAAACGTTTAAATGTGTAATTTTGGTGATTAAAGATGAGTTTTAAAGGATACAATTATTGACTTCAGGGGGACTTTAATAAATGTATAGGCTATTAAAATATTTACTCATTGTTAGTTCATGTTACTTAACAAATGAGACCTTATTGTAAAGTGTTGACAACCTATTTGATAGAGATTTGATCATTAACAGTAATATTAAGTTGCCTTAACAAATAATAGCTAATAATAAATAGCCTATAATAATAGGAGCCTATTATATTCTTTAACAGAATACTTGTTTGTTCTAATTATTTATTATTAATTAATTTAGCTGTTTATTGAACTGTGGCACAACTTGTTGATTGTTTATATCGTCACAAAATGTAAACTATAATATTGCCTAGCGATATATTAAAAGTTTAATAATAGGTATATATTGCATATATATTGAATGTCTGATTGCAGCTCTAAAGAACAAACAAAAACAAACAAAAAAAGCATATTTCAGTGTTTTTCAGCATTCTTGCATTGAAACAGTACATTTTGGCGCTTGCAACGGCAAAGTCACGGGTTCAATTCCCAGAACTGATCAAAATGACGCAATGCAAAATGCATTACTGTGAATGATTCATAATGCTTCACAGCAGAAGGAAAAACACAGACGAGAAACATCAAGTTAAGCTCGTTTAAGATCATGGGTTAATTAAAAACGGATTAAATGAAAGGATAAGAAGGGAAGTAAAGCATAGATGTTGCCAAATAACTCATGTGTGCACAGGTGATAAAAGTCCATTATACATTTTATTCCGTCCCAAGATTCCTCCTGTATGAAGACCATTAACATCACATTATGCAAATGGTAATAGCCGAATGCATGTCGAGGGCTAAAGGCCAATCGCAGCACATTTACCAGCCTGACTTTCATCCGCCCTGTGAAGGATGCTTTCAATTAGATTCCAGATAATTTCATTCACACTTTCATTCACCTTCTGGAAATGCGTCTTTCGGAGCCCAAGTGGCTTCGTGTTCCAGAACTGTGGTTTAATTGTCAGCGTTATTCCAGTTTCTGCTCCGGACGTCCTTTAAACGGATCAGCTAAAGGAGCTTTGGAGCTTTTTTAAAGATACAGGACCATCTTTCATGAGTGACGCTTTACATTAAAACATGGTGGAATATGTATATATATATATATACACACACACACACACACACACTCACACATACACACACTCACTCACTCACTCACTCATACACACACTCACTCACTCACTCACTCACTCACACTCACATACACACACTCACACACACACACACACACACACAAACACACACTTACTCACTCACACACACACACACACACACACACACACACGCCCACACTTACTCACTCACTCACTCACACACACACACACACACACACACACGTAGATTTACACGCATGCTCTCTCACACACACACACACACACACACACACACACACACACAAACACACTTACTCACTCACACACACACACACGCCCACACTTACTCACTCACTCACTCACACACACACACACACACACGTAGATTTACACGCATGCTCTCTCACACACACACTTAATTCTAAATTGTTCACAGAATTCTAAAATGTTGATTGATTGTTCTACTTACTTTTCTAATGTATGTATATGTACATCTATGATGATTCACTGTAAAAACTATAAATGCTTTGGCAATACATTGAAACAGTTGTCATGCCAATAAAGCATATTTTGAATTTGAGAGAAAAATAGAGAGAGACGGAGAGAGAGAGAGAGAGACGGAGAGAGAGAGAGAGAGAGAGAGAGAGAGAGAGAGAGAGAGAGAGAGACGGAGAGAGAGAGAGAGACTCATACAAGTTTTTTTTTATTTAATTGGAATTACATTTTTTCCATTTTTATTCAACAGCAGATTGAATAGCTAATCAACTTATTAAATATTCAAATAATTTTGATAAAATAAGCATGATCCATCAAGTTGGTCATTTCTACATAGATAAATATTTCGATCATAAACTGAACTGAAGATTGAAGAGAACTGTGTGTGTACATCAGCGGAGGAGAGGAGAGAGAGTCTTCTGTCAGCAAAAGAAAGGTTTTCCCACCGTAAAAAGAAGTGTTTATTTAACAGTATTATTTAACGAGGTTACTGTTGCTTTAAGAAGGCTGATCCTCCCTCCCTCTCTCTCTCTCTCTCTCTCTCTCTCTCTCTCTCTCTCTCTCTCTCTCTTTTATCCCCCCCTCCAGCTTTTACGAGGCAGCACGAGTGACGGCTGAGAAGCGGAGAGATTCAGCCCTGCCAGCACATGGAAGAGGAGGAGAAACGGGAAAGGACAAACGAAAGAGAGGAAGATGCACTGGAGTGACCGAATCCGTGAGGTGGAAAGGACATCGGGAGAGACCGGAGAAAAGCTGGATCATTAACCGGATCGTCCCACAGAAGTAAGTGCGATATCTGAAAACCAAAACCTCTCTGTCACTTCATTTCCGGAAGTTCGAATCTATAGGAGAAAGTTGGATGCTGGGACACGTGGGAAAATCCCGCCCTGTTCGCTGTGCAGAACATCCACAACTTTCTGTTCATTCTCTCATGAATAAGTCATGATGTGTTTCAAGCGATTCCCCAGCAGGACTAATTGGAAAAGACTGGGAATCGCATGTAATGTGAGCGTTTAGGATGAAGGAATGATTGTCCATCATCACTCCTGAGGTCATCGAGATGGAGCTGAGCGCCGGTCGGGATAACGGTCAATCCGATCCGGGTCGGGATGCGAACGCCCAGATCAAGCAGGCTCACGCCGGCGGGTTTAAGAAGGTGTGTCGGATCGAGGAGGACAGTGTGTGTCCGTTCCCCGGGCTGGCGTCGGATGTGCTGGACATGAGAGTGAAGGAAGGCAGTAAAATCCGGAATCTCATGGGATTCGCCATGACACGCATGCAGGACGGTCAGACCGGACTCAGACAGGTCGTGTTCAGCGGGTCCGGCCGGGCCGTCACCAAGACCATCACGTGTGCCGAGATCATGAAGAGGAAGATCGCCGGTCTCCATCAGATCACCAAACTCCAGTATAAAGGCTTACGGGAGATCTGGGAGAGTCAGGAGGAAGGAGACTCGGAGATGACCATCCACCGGACGCTCCCGTCCATCCGAATCCTGCTCTCCAAAGACCCGCTGGACCCGCTGGAGCCGGGATACCAGCCTCCGGCGTTCTGGGACCCGAGACACGCGGGAGAAGCTTCCCAAGCGCCGGAGAAACGATCTCTGGACTCGACCGACTCTCTGACGGAGCCGCTGGTGAAGAGAGTGTGTGTCTGAGAGTCGTGTGTGTGTGTGTGTTAAACTCTCTCAGAACCAACACACACTCTTATCAGACGGAGCCGCTGGCCAAGACTCTCTGAGAGTCGTGTGTGTGTGTTAAACTCTCTCAGAACCAGCGAACGACTGTGAGACGTCGTAACCAACACACACTCTTATAGATCAGACGGAGCCGCTGGTGAAGAGAGTGTGTGTCTGAGAGTCGTGTGTGTGTGTGTGTTAAACTCTCTCAGAACCAGAGAACGACTGTGAGACGTCATAACCAACACACACTCTTATAGATCAGATGGAGCCGCTGGTGAAGAGAGTGTGTGTCTGAGAGTCGTGTGTGTGTGTGTGTTAAACTCTCTCAGAACCAGAGAACGACTGTGAGACGTCATAACCAACACACACTCTTATAGATCAGATGGAGCCGCTGGTGAAGAGAGTGTGTGTCTGAGAGTCGTGTGTGTGTGTGTGTTAAACTCTCTCAGAACCAGAGAACGACTGTGAGACGTCATAACCAACACACACTCTTATAGATGAAGCGTGTTTATTGGCATCGATGTAGAAACTTTGACATGCATGGAATCTGAAAGGTTCTTCACACTAAGAAAGTGTGTTTTGAAGAACTGATCACTGAAAGGTTGAAATACAAAAAAACATGTATTGATGTTCATCTAACATTTAGAAACATCTTAAAAAAAATGTTTTTTTAGAGTGCAAATGCACGTCACAATCTTGAGTTTCACTCCTGGTTTTGAGCATGCAATATCGCTAATTTAATTTAAGTATGCATATGCATTGAAATATGGATAAAATATTTGGATAAAAGCGCTTGCCAAATGTATAAATGTCATTTAAACGTATAACAGGTCAAATTTAAGGCAGTCGGTTCATGCATATGAACTTCTGGTGTTACTGGTTTCCAAATCCCAAAGTGAAATGGAGATGATTCCAGAGGCTTCATGATGGTTGTGATGCTGCGCTGTTTTATTAGAGAGCCAGTAAAGACCTTGTTAAGATACCAGTGTATTTCTGTTTTCATTGTCTTATTTCTTTATCTATCTCACCTCAGCAAAATCAAACAGCAGAAGAGAGTGTGTCTCTGAGAGTTATGTGTGTGTTCAACTCTCACTGACGGAACGACCACGACTGTGAGACTTCATAACCAACACACACTCTTAAAAACAAAGCGTGTTCATTGGCATCGATGTAAAACCTTTAACATGGAATCTGAAAGTCCTTCACACAAAGAGAAGCGGTTCTTTTAAGAACTGATCACTGAAATATTCTTTTGGGAACCACATGGTTCTTCTGAGGCATTGCTGTGAAAACCCCTTTTGAAATCTTCATTTTTAAGAGTGCATATGCACGTCGCAATCTTGATTTATGAGTTTCACTGGTTCTGAGCATGAAATATCGCTAATTTAATTTAAGTATGCATATGCATTGAAATTGTGGATAAAAGATTTGGATAAAAGCGCCTGCCAAATGCATAAATGTAATTTAAACGTATAACAGATTAAATTTAAGGCAGTCGGTTCATGCATATGATTGCTTATGAATAAAACTACTGGTGTTACTGGTTTCCCAAGACCATCATTGCTGTGAAAAACCCTTTAGAAACCTTTATTTTTAAGAGTGCATATGCATGTCACAATCTTGAGTTTAATCCTGGTTTTGAGCATGCAATATTGCTAATTTAATTTAAGTATGCATTGGATAAAAGCGCCTGCCAAGTGCATAAATGTAATTTAAATGTATAACAGGTCAAATTTAAGGCAGTCGGTTCATGCATATGAACTTCTGGTGTTACTGGTTTCCCAAGACCAAATTCCCAGTTCAAAACCATGCAAACATCCCAGATGAGATGATTTCAGATGCTGGCTTGTGATGCTGCATTGTTTCATGCATATGAATAATGGTGTTACTGGTTTCCCAAGACCATCATTGCTGTGAAAAACCCTATTTAAACCTTTATTTTTAAGAGTGCATATGCATGTCACAATCTTGAGTTTAATCCTGGTTTTGAGCATGCAATATTGCTAATTTAATTTAAGTATGCATTGGATAAAAGCGCCTGCCAAGTGCATAAATGTAATTTAAACGTATAACAGGTCCAATTTAAGGCAGTCGGTTCATGCATATGAACTTCTGGTGTTACTGGTTTCCCATGACCAAATTCCCAGTTCAAAACCATGCAAACATCCCAGATGAGATGATTTCAGATGCTTCATAATGGCTTGTGATGCTGCATTGTTTCATGCATATGAATAAAACTACTGGTGTTACTGGTTATCATTGCTGTGAAAAACCCTTTTGAAACCTTTATTTTTAAGAGTGCAAATGCACGTCACAATCTTGAGTTTAATCCTGGTTTTAAGCATGCAATATCAATAATCTAATTTAATTGAAATATGGATAAAATATTTGGATAAAAGCGCCTGCCAAGTGCATAAATCGGTTCATGCATACAAATTCCCAGCTCAAAACCATGCAAACATCCCAGGTGAGATGATTTCATGATTTCATTAGAGAGCCAGTAA
>NC_137127.1:1608307-1623307 GCF_949319135.1 Squalius cephalus | reverse complement strand
GCATAAGAAACAAATGGTAAAATAACATTTTCTGAAAAATAATATTTTATTCATGCGTTATGCTATGTCCTCTGTAGTGACACCAGGACTCCAGGATGAAATTATATGTATAGGCAAAAACAATAGGAAGTTTTTTTTTTCAATCACCAATAAATTTTGGGGTTTCAGGATTTTTTTTTTAACCAAAATTTGTATAAAGATGATTCTCAACTATGTTATGAAAAATATAATGGAATACACCATTTTACTTTATGCAATATGTGGGTAAAATGGCCATAAATCAATATTCCCATTCAATGCAATGCATCAATACACTGTATCTAATATGTGTTCTTGGAGCAACATTTAATGGAAAAAGAAGTGTAATAATTGGAGTAATAATTAGCAACATTTTAATAATAATATCTAATATTTCACAGGAATATTGATGTATAATTAATTTCCATATTCTCTTGTTGTGTCTCCCAGAATGCCAGATAAACATGATGTAAGTCCTGATGTCCTCATGTATGAAATCAACGCCCTGTTCTGGAACAGAAAGTATATTTTTGATTTGAAACCCCATAACGTTTTCCTGAGATGTTTGTTTATGAAATACAATTTGAAAAGTAGTCCGATTTAAATATAATTACAATATATTATCATATTTCCTACATTTGATCACTAAATTAATGTCAGACATTTTTAAAGACCGAGAATAAGTTGTTTTCATGGTGAAACCTCCAAACATTTGGTGTCTCTGGAAAGTCCTGAATCTGCTCTTTACAGGACACACAGGTCATGTGACATGTATGATGTCAGAGAAATTCCCTAAAATATAATGTCCACTACAGTCTATGGGTCCCAGGAGATATACAGGTTCATAATTAACATGAATAGTGCATAATTTATAATAAAAGGTACGGTAACACATTAGTAATGACTCAAGTGTTACTACATCCTTCTAAAGGAACTATTAATAACTTGGATCAGTTTTCTAAAGTGAAGATTATGATAACTACCTTTGACTAAAGTCATTGTGCGCTTTTGAGATTTTTGTAAGATTTTGAATAATAATTCCTTCCGATGGATTTGGAAACTCTTTAGTCATTACTAGTGTGTTATTATAAAATATCCATTATTAATATTAATTATGAACCTGTATATCAGTGAGGAATAAAAAACAGTAGTTATTGATTATCTAATAGTGAACCTCCACATTCACCTGAGCGCTATTACTCACTAATTCATTAATCAGAGTTTGTTGATAGTTAATAGTAGTTACTAGAGTGTTAATAGTGCGTTACTCGTTAGTTCCTGTGTAGTTACTCATTAATGAAGGAACAGTGTTATAAAGTGTCACAATGCTTATTTAAAAAGCACAAACACACTGAATATTTACATTTACACTGATTTGGCTGAAGTGTCTTATATTGGCATTCGCATTACAGTTTTTTTCAACGCTTACACACATTTTCAAAACTTTACACACAAATCCAAGAATTGCACACATAAAATGCAAATACCTCACATCTCTTGCTAAATTAATCACTGCATTCAAAATATCACAAACACATCTCAGAAGCAAACATTTGTCTTGCGTTGTAAACACCTTTGCCATAACGTTATATTTTTACACAGTTATTCAAAACCTAAAGCTCGTCTTTCATGAGCTCCTGTGTACATTTCTGTACAAGACTGAAAGTAATTGGCACAGAGATGTTGAAACGTTCACTGTAAACATGAAAGTAAGATTGAAATCAAACTATTTATTTGTTTACTGTAAGTGTTCGTGTTCGTGAATTACACAGTCCGAAAAACCTTTAACTCGACCTTTGGCCTTTTATAGGCCGATTATGAAGCCATGATTGATTGGTGTTCAGTAAAGCTCAGATGAGTGTTTGCACATGTGTGTGTGAGGTTCTGATGAATTACTGTGGTGTTTTGACAGGTTGTGTTTGAAAAAGGAAATCAAGAGACTTTAGATTTGTGTGTGTTACAGAGAACTGTGTGTTGTGGTTTGCAAAAAAATTGTTTTATGAAATTGAAAACTGAGTCGAAGGCCGAGAATTAGTGTTTGGTTTTGCAGATTTGGTTTGAGGTTCTGGTGTTTGAGTGTCAGGTTTCAGATTTTGTGTGTAATCATTCCTGCATTCCCTGGGAACTGAACACATGACCTCTGTGTTTCCAGAGCCGTTCTCCACCGTTTAAGTGGATCGACGTACAAAACATTCATTTATCATAATCATTAATCACTGCCTAACATGTTCATTGTGTCTGCTTCGCTGAGTACATGAATTAACTTAATAACATGTTATAATATAGCTTTATATCACTGACATATGGACATCACTTTAACTGAACACTTCCTAATTGGAACATTGAAATGTTTTCTGTAAAGCTGCTATGAAACGATATGATTTGTGAAAAGCGCTATACAAATAAACTTGAAATGGACTGGATTTAAATGAGAATTATCCCCTGGAAATTTTTTTTTTTAATTAAAGGAATAGTTTCCTTTAGAATTGAATTGAAATTTCTGTCATTAATTACTCAACCTCATGTTGTTCCAAACCCATAATCAATGTTTAATTTGGACTCTGTGCATGCTCTTTGAGACAGTGACCATAGACCTGCATTATATGACTGACAGACAAGAACGGTTTGACCTAAAAATATCAAAATTGAAACTACTGCGGAAACAAAGACACCTACATCTTGGATGCCCTTGAGGTAAGCTAAAACATACCAAAATTTAATTTCAAAGTGAACTATCCCTTTAAGGATTTTTTGAAAAATCCTAAAAGTAATAGTTTTTTTTAGAAGTAAAATATTTAGAATGTAACCATTTTAAAAGTAATAGTTTCTAGAAGTAAAATCTTAAAATATCATTTTAAAAAGTAACAGGTTCTAGAAGTACATTTTTTAGAATGTAACCATTTTAAAAGTAACGGGGTTTTTTTTTGTAAAATCTTTAGAATGAAACAATTATAAAAGTAAGTTTCTAGAAGTAAAAAAGTTACAAATGTAACAATTTTAAAAGTAACAGTTTCTTGAAGTAAAATCTTAAGAATGTAACCACTTTAAAAGTAACATTTTATGAATGTTTTGATATGTTTACAGGAAACAAAGACATGGCAAAAATGACTTTTTTGGTACATTTTGGTACAACATAAAGGTGAGCATTTGAGGTGCTCTTTGTATTTGTGAACTGGCCTGTCAAGTTTAATACAGTCTAAAGCCTTTCTCAGGTGAAAATACATTTCTCTTTTGGATTTATAAAACCTGTAGAACTCTCTCTCTCTCTCTCTCTCTCTCTCTCTCCCTCTCCCTCTCTCTCTCTCTGTTCTCTCTCTCTCCCCCTCTCTCTCTCTCTCTCTCTCTCTGTTCTCTCTCTCTCCCTCTCTCTCTCTCTGTTCTCTCTCTCTCCCCCTCTCTCTTTCTCTCTCTCTCTCTGTTCTCTCTCTCTCCCTCTCTTTCTCTCTGTCTGTGGTTGAGGGCTCTGGGTTGCTGTACTGTAGGAGTTCACTATCTCTCTCTCTCTCTCTCTCTCTCTCTCTCTCTGTCTGTGGTCGAGGGCTCTGAGTTGCTGTACTGTAGGAGTTCACTCTCTCTCTCTCTCTCTCTCTCTCTCTCTCTCTCTGTCTGTGGTCGAGGGCTCTGAGTTGCTGTACTGTAGGAGTTCACTATCTCTCTCTCTCTCTCTCTCTCTGTCTGTGGTCGAGGGCTCTGGGTTGCTGTACTGTAGGAGTTCACTATCTCTCTCTCTCTCTCTCTCTCTCTCTCTCTGTCTGTGGTCGAGGGCTCTGAGTTGCTGTACTGTAGGAGTTCTCTCTCTCTCTCTCTCTCTCTCTCTCTCTCTCTCTCTGTCTGTGGTCGAGGGCTCTGAGTTGCTGTACTGTAGGAGTTCACTATCTCTCTCTCTCTCTCTCGCTCTCTCTCTCTCTCTCTCTCTCTCTCTCTCTCTGTCTGTGGTCGAGGGCTCTGAGTTGCTGTAGGAGTTCACTATCTCTCTCTCTCTCTCTCTCTCTCTGTCTGTGGTCGAGGGCTCTGAGTTGATGTAGGAGTTCACTATCTCTCTCTCTCTCTCTCTCTCTCTCTCTCTCTCTCTCTCTCTCTCTCTCTGTCTGTGGTCGAGGGCTCTGAGTTGCTGTAGGAGTTCACTATCTCTCTCCCTGCAGATGGTGGCGTCTTTTCTTATCAAGAAGAATGGCCGCTGCCTCCGTTTTTCAGACACTCTTATCTGGGAATCCTTTAAATTGAATATTTACAGGCTGATGTTCCCAGGAGCCGCAGGGCCCGTTCTCTTCACTCCGGACGGCCCTGAGCCGACACAAACCGGATCTTCTGCAAATAACACTAAGATTGATTATGCATTCAGAGGAAATGAATGCTGTGAATGTCCACAAAAAGAATGTCCTGTAAATTATGCAAACCACTTTCATTTCATATAATAGTAAGCGCAAAAGAAATGGGAAGAGAATGAGAACAGGAGAAAAGCAGTGGATTTCTCAAACAATTGATGCATGAAGCCCCGCCTCTGAAAACGGACCAATCAGAACATAGCAACAGTTGCCACCGACAGTTTTACTGACATCATCCAAAAATATTTCTGTATCACTGATAGTGAGAAGACTTAAGACACATTGTATTTTTCTTAGCTTTTTTTCCAACAAATCTTGAGAAGTTCCTGCAGATTAAACTCTATCATTCCCAAACGACTGTAAAACAGCAAGAGCTCCTACATTTGCTGCAAGATTCATTAATGTTGATCATGTCATTTTTAAGGATTAAAAACTGTTTCCAAAGTTCATGCAGCTCTAATAAGGAATTTTGGAAAAGTAGCCATTTTAAAAGTAACAGATTCTAGAAGAAAAATATTTAGGCTAGAATGTATTGATTTTAAAAGTAACAGTTTCTGAAAAGTAAAATATTTAGAATGTAACGATTTTAAAAGTAACAGTTTCTAGAAGTAAAATGAGTAAAATATTTAGAATGTAACAATTTTAAAAATAACAGTTTCTCGAAGTAAAATATTTAGAATGTATCAATTTTAAAAGTAACAGTTTCTGAAAAGTAAAATATTTAGAATGTAACAATTTTAAAACAGTTTCTAGTTGTAAAATCTTAAGAATGTAACCATTTTAAAAGTAAAAGAAGAAATATCTTAAGATATTAAGACTAAAGAATGTAACAACCAAACTTTCTAAATTTAAAAATACAGGCAAAAGCACAATATTTTCTGATTTATGAAGTGAATCCAAAATTAACTACCAAACATTTTGAACATGGCTTTATCCAATGTTCAGATTTCTGTTCTGGGATGTATGCATGAAAACTGGTGCATATGTAATTAGACGATGCCTCATTTGCATATTCAAACATTCAGAAAACTTCTGAATAAAAAAATCTGGAGAATATATGGTGAAATCTACAAGTTGAAATTTGCCATAAATGGATAGTTCAACTGAACAGTTGACGGTAGCCATTGACTTCCATTGGATTTTTTCCCCCATACCACCCAGACAGCAACAATGTGTCGTCCCGGATCCGGCCCACATCTGGGCCATGTGGAATCCATGTGTACCAGATGTGGGCCGGATCTGGGCCGACACATTGAACTCATAGGCTGCAGTGACTAAAGAAGTGTGTCTGAATTAACAGAACTCATAAAAGTCCCCGGATGACCCACCACTTCCGGCGGGATTCTGAAGTGTGCATATGATGGACACTTTACTATCCCATGAGGCCACGGGAGAGGATTTCTGAATGACAGCGAAGCGACACAACTAACACTGGTAGATCACATGATAATGACAACATGGCGAAATAAATAAATTCGGTAACACTTTATTTACAGTGCCCTTGTTACAGTGTAATTATACATTTAAGTTCTGAGTAATATTAATTAACTACATGTACTTACTATAGGGTTAGGGTATAATTAGGATTTGGTTGAGGGTTAGTTGCATGTAATTATGCATCATTTACTGTTATTACTATGGTAAGTACATGTAACATATGTAACAAGGACACTGTAAAATAAAGTGTTACCTTAAATTATTAAAATATAGAACGTATTTTTTTAGCGGGCGTGAAGTCATTACTTATTAAAAATAAGCACCAACTCAAGAGAGGATATGATTTCTGACGCAACCGACACATTCTTCAAAATATCTTCAGTGTTCAGTCGAAGAAAGAAAACATACAGGGTTGGAACAACAATTTTCACACTCCTTTTAATGTTGATTATGTAAGTGTTATTTTTTATCAGAACCATTTAACCTTTTCAAATCATGTCCATGAGTGCATGTCCATGAGTCCATGTGTGTGTGTGTGTGTGTGTGTGTGTGTTCACACAGCAAGGGTCAAAACCTTTACCAAGTTTCGTGCCATTCCGATGAAAAACAAAATTATTTAAAAAAACAAATGTAAAATTTTTCGGTCAGAAAAGACGAAGAGCACCAGAGGTTGACAATGTTGACAATGTGAGTGTTATTTATTTTATTTATTGATGTTCTCA
Source organism: Squalius cephalus (assembly GCF_949319135.1). Classification (NCBI taxonomy): domain Eukaryota; kingdom Metazoa; phylum Chordata; class Actinopteri; order Cypriniformes; family Leuciscidae; genus Squalius; species Squalius cephalus. The sequence goes on along the minus strand of NC_137127.1, from coordinate 1,616,805 downwards.
TCATTTACAAAGAAAGTGTCTGATGAATATTGCGCCACAAATGGCCTAGTTTGCTGTTCCCAGACCAGTTTTGGTTCCTGTGGTGTTCTCCAGACATTCCTGGACTGGGATCAGGAGCGTCGGCCAGCGCGTGTGTGTGTGTGTGTGTGTGTGTGTGTGTGTGTGTGTGTGTGACAGCTCATGCAGACTCAGAAACTCCTGCGTGCTGAATTAATGGGAGCAGTTGAGGGTGTAATTGCAGTGCTGGAGTCAAAGCTGTGAGACACGATAATGTCCGCTGAATAAAAGCCTGGCAGAGTTTACGCACTGAACAATATTAGCGGATTACACACATCAAACAAGCTCTGATTAATGCCTGAGAGGCAGGACACAGTCGGAACAGCAGGAAATCCGAGATAATTGTATGAATATTTGAAAGCGCTAATGACCTAAAATCATTCTGCACAATGAAGAGTGCACTAGATACGTTTGAGGAATCACAAGTTAAAATACTAGTATTTGTGCTGAGGTTGTTTCTGTTGAGAAGGACATTCTCGAACATGTTCCAGTTTCACTATGGTAATGATCACTTTCAGCGCGTGCTGTTTTATCTCAGGCCGAAAGTTTAAAGGGATAGTTCACCAAAAAATGAAGATTCTGTCATCAAACCCTCATTTTGTTCCAAACCTGCATGAGTTTCTTTCCTCTGTTGAACACAAAAGAAGATATTTTGAAGAATGTTGGTAATCATCAAAAATGCTTTTTGACTTTCAAAGGTTTGAGGTGTAAACCTACTTTGGGTTCAGAGTATTTATTTTTTCCTGCGTTAATTTCACATGTCTAGTACAACTATGTGGTTTTGTTTCATTAATACGGTGTTTACTTTTTTCTTGATTTACCCTGAAAGAATGGAAGTGGAATGTGACAACATGCCCCATAGGTGGAGTTCATTATAACATATGACAGATTCAAATGCTATCTGACCTAATAAAAAAATATATGTACAAGACAAACTAAAATAATTTCTCAATAAAATACAATTATTAAGTTTTTCATATAAAATAATTTTATTAATTTTATTTAATTTTATTTAAATTATTTTTTTAATAATTAAAAGTAAATAATTTTTTGAGTTTGACAACAAACACACCACAAAACACCGCTATAGTTCAAAACATAATAATAATTAAGAATTTCTGAACATTGACTCTCAGTCTTTATTCACCTTTTTCTCATAGTTTCTCAATAGAATTCATAAAAGTATAGAATAGAATAGTGTAATTGAAGTAGGAGCAACTGGGATTTAAACCCGGCTAGTGGTTATCAGTATTAAAGAACTATCTCAACTGTTAAATAACAGATTGGAGATTAAAATAATATCAGATTTGTCTAATTTTAAATAAACACAAAAAACAGAGATGAAAAATTTTGCTATGGTTAAATAAATGTTCAGTGATATCTTTCATATCAGATTTTTTAATTTTGGCGCAATCTTTTCTATATGGCAACTAGTAAATATAGTTTTAACCAATGGAAGTCAATGGCCGTCAACTGTCTGATTACCAACATTCTTCAAAATATCTTCTTTTGTGTTCAACAGAAGAAAGGTTTGGAACAACTTGAGGGTGAGTAAATAAATGATGACAGAATTTTTATTTCTGGGTGAACTGTCCCTTTAAGGCTTAAAGTTACAGTTCCCTAAAGCTTTAGGCCTGAGATAAAACTGCATGCCTTGAAACTTCAAGATCATTATCCATAGTGAAACACAAATGCCCTGGAACAGGTTTCCAGAAGTGACATCTTAAGAATGTAACAATTTTAAAAGTAACAGTTTCTAAGATTGTAAGATATTTAGAATGTAACAATTTTAAAAATAACAGTTTATAAGAGTATAAAATATTAAGAATGTAACCATTTTAAAAGTAACAATTTCTAAGAGTGTAAGATATTTAGAATGTATCAATTTTAAAAGTAACAGTTTCTAGGAGTATAAAATATTAAGAATGTAAAAAATTTAAAAAATTTAAAAGTAACAATTTATAAGAGTGTAAGATATTTAGAATGTAACAATTTTAAAAATAACAGTTTATAAGAGTATAAGATATTTAGAATGTAACAATTTTAAAAGTAACAATTTCTAAGAGTGTAAGACAGGGGAGCCCAACCTTTTTTGAACAAAGATCTACTTTTAGATTTATCAGTGTGCCGAGATCTACCAGTCCAAATGGAAAGCCAGTCGCTACTCACAGCGCATCTGCAAATTTAATATGCACAAAACAAACAGAAAAGTAGCTCTAATCCATATATAATAAATCTGTTGTGAATCAGAAGATCCATTTGCAACAATTTATTAAACAGAAACTCCAGGCAAAGGTCAATATCTGCATAGACAGTTTCAGGGATCAAACAGGCGAGTCGAGAACCAGGCTGGAGGTCAGAGGCAGGCAGCAGAACAATCAGAATCAGGCTGGAGGTCAGTAGGCAGGCAGCAGAACAATCAGAATCAGGCTTTGGGTCAGTAGGCAGGCAGCAGAACAATCAGAATCAGGCTTTGGGTCAGTAGGCAGGCAGCAGAACAATCAGAATCCAGAATCAGGCTTTGGGTCAGTAGGCAGGCAGCAGAACAATCAGAATCCAGAATCAGGCTTTGGGTCAGTAGGCAGGCAGCAGAACAATCAGAATCAGGCTTTGGGTCAGTAGGCAGGCAGCAGAACAATCAGAATCCAGAATCAGGCTTTGGGTCAGTAGGCAGGCAGCAGAACAATCAGAATCCAGAATCAGGCTTTGGGTCAGTAGGCAGGCAGCAGAACAATCAGAATCAGGCTGGAGGTCAGAGGCAGGCAGCAGAACAATCAGAATCAGGCTTTGGGTCAGTAGGCAGGCAGCAGAACAATCAGAATCCAGAATCAGGCTTTGGGTCAGTAGGCAGGCAGCAGAACAATCAGAATCAGGCTTTGGGTCAGTAGGCAGGCAGCAGAACAATCAGAATCAGGCTTTGGGTCAGTAGGCAGGCAGCAGAACAATCAGAAACAGGCTTTGGGTCAGTAGGCAGGCAGCAGAACAATCAGAAACAGGCTTTGGGTCAGTAGGCAGGCAGCAGAACAATCAGAATCAGGCTTTGGGTCAGTAGGCAGGCAGCAGAACAATCAGAATCAGGCTTTGGGTCAGTAGGCAGGCAGCAGAACAATCAGAATCAGGCTGGAGGTCAGTAGGCAGGCAGCAGAACAATCAGAATCCAGAATCAGGCTTTGGGTCAGTAGGCAGGCAGCAGAACAATCAGAATCAGGCTTTGGGTCAGTAGGCAGGCAGCAGAACAATCAGAATCAGGCTTTGGGTCAGTAGGCAGGCAGCAGAACAATCAGAATCAGGCTTTGGGTCAGTAGGTAGGCAGCAGAACAATCAGAATCAGGTTGGAGGTCAGTAGGCAGGCAGCAGAACAATCAGAATCAGGCTTTGGGTCAGTAGGCAGGCAGCAGAACAATCAGAAACAGGCTTTGGGTCAGTAGGCAGGCAGCAGAACAATCAGAAACAGGCTTTGGGTCAGTAGGCAGGTCCTTAGTGGGACCTCTGGCACTGGGAGGAGGCAGCTAGTTTCTCGTAGTCAGGGCAGTAAGAGCTGGTTGCCAGCCTTAAGCAGGCCAGAAGGTGGTCATCAGTCATTGTAGATCTGTACTTTGACTTGATGATTTTCATGTGAGAGAAAGCACACTCACACAAGTAGGTTGACCCGAAAAGTGCTGTCAAGTTGAAAGCACATTTTCTGAGGTTGTGATACTTTTGTTCAGTCAGTAAGTACCAGAACTCTCCATTCATGTCAGATGTTGCCCTGGATTTGATCTCAATGTCATTTTGCAGTGTGAGGATCTCATTCTCAACAGCAGTGTTATCTAAGTGGAACAGTGATACAATTTTGGAGGCAACACAATCCACATCAATACTTGGACCAAATGGAAAACACAGATAGCTGGCAACAGGCTCGATGGATCCAAAATCTGTAAAGCGCCTCTCAAATTCTAACAAGATGCTCTGAACTTGCTCCTCAAAACGTGCACTGTCAAGCTGCACAAAGTCTTTGCCCTGACGCTGAAGTTCTGCCTGCATGTGAGGAAAGTTCCGTAGGTCATAGCGTTGCAGCCTATTTGAAAGCAGTTGTAGCTTGCTTTTAAATGTGTTTACTGCACTGATCATGTTGATTACATGTTTGTCTTTACCCTGCAGCTCTAAATTAAAACCATTCAGCAGGTCAGTGAGATCTGTCAGGAACGCTAAATCCAATAGCCACTGGTAGTCCTCTAGCTGGGCATATTCTGCATGTTTCGAAAGCTTCAGAAAATCTTTGATTTCAGGCAACAACTCTGAGAATCTCGCTAAAAATTTACCTCTACTCAGCCATCTAACATCTGTGTGCAGCAACAGGTCTGTGTGTTCTGCACCGGTCTCCTCCAAATGAGCACGGAATAACCTTCTCTGTAGACTCCTGGCCCGAACGGAGCACACAATCTTCATTGCAACATCCATCACTTCTTTCATGTTTAAAATCTTACTACATAATGCCTGCTGGTGGATTATACAGTGGTAATTAAGGAAGTCCGGGAAATATTCACTCTGTTTGCACAATGCAATGAATCCGCTGGTACGGCCCACCATTGCTGGAGCACCGTCCGTTGTGATAGAGATGAGTTTGAAGAGGGGCAATTGGGTCTTGTTGACAAATTCCATGAAAGCTTGGAAAATATCTTCGCCTCTTGTGTGTCCTTTCAATGGTAAAATGGTGAGCAGCTCTTCTTTTGCACCCATGTCTCCAAAAACCATTCTAATGAAAACACATAGTTGTGCCACATCAACAACATCAGTTGACTCGTCGAATTGAAGAGAAAAACATTTGCACTGTTCAACATCCTTCCTTAACTGCTCCTCGATATCCTCTGCCATTCCCTCACATCGCCGTGTAACAGTGCCACGGGATAATTGCACATCCTTAATGGCAGCTATGATGTCACTTTTATTCTTAAAGTCACCAAAAAGTGCGTCTGCAGCCTCAACAAACGCTTCTTTCACAACTTCGCCGTCCTTGAAAGACTTCTTGTGTTTTGCAAGAACATGACTGACACGATAAGATGCTATAGTTGCAGCCTTACCCTTGGTGTTTGGCCTGGTAAAAATTGACTGCTGTGCTGCTAACTGCCCCTTCAATTCCCGGACTTTTCGGGTGCGTAGAGCTGATTTAGCCGGGAAATCTGCATCATAGCTTTTGTGCACGGTCTTGAAATGCCGCTCCAAATTGCCCTTCTTCGGTAAGGCCACACTTGAATTATAAATAAGACAGATGGACTTCGAATTTGAATAAACAAAAAAGTAATCCTCTTCCCAGTCAGAATGAAAATGATAAGTTTTCGGTTTTTTGGCTTCTGCCATAGTTGTGTTTTATTTTTCTGACGTCGCGACTCTCAACGTCTCCATAGTAACAGTGAGTAGTGGCGCGAATGAGGTGAACGTCGGGAGCTCGCATATCTGAAGAGCCGACTCTTTTAAAAAAAAAAATAGCCTATAGAAATTAAACAATTATGTAATAATGAAATATTGAATAATCTTATTTAAAATAATAGTGTGTGTTCATGCTAGTTATAATCCTAGAGTGCTGGTTATAACAATAAAGAAGAGAGAAAAAGAGGGACCAGTTTAATCCTTTCAGTTATTTATATTTCTGAATATTTATTATTTTTTTATTTAATATGGGTTCTATTATATTATTGTTTTGAATGTTGTTTCTATACATTAAAAAGATGTAATTTAAATGGAAAGGTTTAGTATTTTTTTGTAACAAATCAAGGCATTTAAAAAAAATGGTTAGACATTGTGAGTATGATTTCGTTTAACAATTTAATTAGAATTGTTTTCACACCTATCATAGTCAAAGTCATAGTTAAAACATTTATTTTTTTAAAGAGCCGTTTGTCACCCAAAAGAGCCGGCTCTTTTCAGTGAGCTGAGTCAACGAGCCGGAATGCCAGCGAGTCCCTACTAATAATGTAACGTGCCTAGCTAAAATCCTGGCTGAATTCAGATTAGCTCCTAACATAGCCTACTACTCTTGCTATTTCTGACATGTATTTGAAATAGTATGAGTATGTTAGTATGCGATTTCGAATTCAGCCCATAATTTCTTCGCTGTTATTTTTTTCATAAATCAATGCTATTGGTCAAACTTTATGTCTGTCAGTGAATTTCAGTGAATTTTACAAATAGTTAACAACCAATGAAAAGCATTAAAACAGCTTGTGTTAAATCTTGTTACTTGTTACTTATTAAATCTTGTTACGCCCGCCTTAATCTGTGATTAAGGCGGGCGTACACGGTGCGAGTTCGGACACTCGGGAGGTCGTGAGATATTGCACACGTTGCGAGTCAGTTTAACTGATAATCGCGTCAAAGCAGCTGGTACACGGCACGACTGTCCTGCACGAATTTTATCCCGAGCCGGCAGCAATCACGTGAGCTTTCGCGTTAAACACAGAGACCGTCAATGTTGCATGATGCAGGCAAAGCTCCAGATAGAAAAATGACAGAAATGTGTGTGCAAATGATTTGCTGAAAAGCAGAGAACAGTAGCGTTCTTTTCAACATAAAAACTTAAAAGAGAGAGAGAGATAGGTGTGTCTCTGTGTGTGTGTGTGTGTGTGTGTGTGTGACAGTGTATGCGCACGCTGTATGGTTGCTGCCACTGAGGTATAGCCCCATCGACGTGGTTGTATGATTTGGCAATAGGGGACAGCTGGTGAAAATCGGGCCGACTCCCCGAATTTTTTTTTAAAACATGTTTAAAAATTATCGGGAGGTCGAGGTGCTCATAACATGCTCAGCTCGGCTCGTCGGCTCGTAATTCCTCTCACACGCTGCGAGCATCACCGATTCCACTCGATTTCTCCCTAGTGAAAAAAATGCTCTGCGAGCTCGTAAAAACGGCAAAAATCGCACCATGTACGTCCGCCTGACTGTCAAGCAAAACCTCACAGCTCATAGCTCCTCTTAGCTCCGCCCCTCCTCCTTCGGCCAGCGCATAGCTGAACGTAATCAGTGATCTTGTAAGATTAAATAAATATATATTTTTATATAAGTACAGCGTTTTCTTTACTCAAGAAATACTATGTCTATAAAGGTTAATATTTTATGTTTTTGAGGTCTGAGACGCAGGAGCGGTGAAGAGAGAGAAAGGGCAAACCAGAGTACAATATACTCTCGCGATCGACTGGAAAGCAGTCCGCGATCGACAGGTCGACCGCGATCGACTGGTTGGGCACCCTTGGTGTAAGATATTTAGAATGTTACAATTTTAAAAGTAACAATTTATAAGAGTGTAAGATATTTAGAATGTTACAATTTTAAAAGTAACAATTTATAAGAGTGTAAGATATTTAGAATGTAACAATTTTTAAAGGACTAGGTTTGAACAACATGAGGGTGAGTGAATGATGACAGAGTTTTAATTTTTGGGTGAACTGTACCTTTAAGGTTTTAGGCTTATAATAGAGATTGGTGACATTTCAGATGCGGAGAAAGTTATTGCATTTAGATTATGAAGACAAATATAGTTCATTTTAATTTCATGTGCACGAGCAGTGTTATTTTAATATCCGTTATTGCCTTTTATTAATATTTTGGGTTATTTTTAGAGACTTTTATCCTCTTTTGTCATTTTTATTAGTTTTATTTCAGTTTTAGTTTAGTTTGGTACATATAAATGAAAATGAGAATTTTTGCCTTTAACAAGCTGAAATAAAATCAGCCAATATTTTTATTTCAGTTAATATTTATTTTCTTTTAAGTAATGGCACCAAGTAATGTATGTTTTGGTGGTTTATGACTATATACACGGCATTTATCAGCCATTATGCATTTGAAAGTGTTTAATTATTAGGGGGATTACTGAAATAAAGTGAGTATGATTCATTTGGACGTCTGATCTCAGCATGTTGGTCAGTAATATGACTGCAATCTTAAGAAAGTAGACAGATATTAATTTCTTCAGCTAGAAGGCGCGCGCCCGCGAGCTGACGTCACTGCCTGAGGCTTCGGCCCATTCGCGTGTTTCTGCTGCCATCTAGAGGTGGAAGAACTACTGTATGTCATTTATTATGAAGAGATAAACCTGTAATCTTCATTTGGATAAATATCACATTCAAAAGTGATGTTTTTTTTAATTCAAACCCTGTCCTGAAATGTAATAGATTATTTACAGCTTGTGACGTTCACTTCAGAAAATATAAAAACAAAACTATGAGAATATCACGTACCACTGAACTTATTTATTTTAGTTATTTTGTGTATTTTTTTTTCTCAACTTGACCTCCATTCTTATATCAAAAATACATATTAAAAAAAAATAATAATAATAACAATGATAAAATTAAATACAACAGAAAGTTTCTCCATGTTTTGTGGTATTTAACATTGTATTTCAATCCTTAAAACAAGTAAAAAGGAGGAGTGCCTTGAAACTCTCTAAATGACTGGCAATATAT
>NC_137127.1:1593307-1600807 GCF_949319135.1 Squalius cephalus | reverse complement strand
ATCCCCTGTAGTTTATCCTGCTAGCCTACACAGCACAGGACTATACAACGACTAAAACTATCACACACACTCACAGTCGAGATAACCGAGTTGGTTGGCAATGCTACGCCACACATTGTCTTTCAAATCGTTGTCCTTGTAGTGTGTGATTGGCTGAAGCCTTTTCTGTCGCAAAAGTAAAAAAAAATCGACATTGAAGCGAAAAATATAAAAGTCGTGTTTCCGCCGCAGCGCATTCGCCTTCGGTGTGGAAGCGCTCATTACACACACAGCTGATCACAATATAAAACCAGCGCGCGAATTATTCATGCGTCAAAAATAATCATGCCCAGTGTGAAAGGACCTTAAAGGGATAGTTCACTTTGAAATTTAATTTTGGTATGTTTTAGCTTACCTCAAGGGCATCCAAGATGTAGGTGTCTTTGTTTCCACAGTAGTTTCAATTTTGATATTTTTAGGTCAAACTGTTCTTGTCTGTCAGTCATTTAATGCAGGTCTGTGGTCACTGTCTCAAAGAGCATGCACAGAGTCCAAATTAAACAATTCCCCATCGTAAGTACACATTGATGGCCTAAGACACGAAACGAGCGGTTTGTGTGAGAAAACGAACAGTATTTATATCGTTTTTACCTCTTATAACACAGCCACGTCCAAGTGATCTGAGGGCGCGGGCGCATCCTGCTGTGTGTCGTGTGCGCAGACTGGTGCATAGATATATATACACTAGATGTCGCCTCGTTCCAATGAACTGCCGTAGCCAAGGCGACATCTAGTGTATATATATCTATGCACCAGTCTCCGCACACGACACACAGCAGGATGCGCCCGCGCCGTCAGATCACTTGGACGTGGCTGTGTATAAGAGGTAAAAACGATATAAATACTGTTCGTTTTCTCACACAAACCGCTCGTTTCGTGTCTTAGGCCATCAATGTGTACTTACGATGGGGAATTGTTTAATTTGGACGATGGGGAATTGTTTAATTTGGACTCTGTGCATGCTCTTTGAGACAGTGACCATAGACCTGCATTATATGACTGACAGACAAGAACGGTTTGACCTAAAAATATCAAAATTGAAACTACTGCGGAAAAAAAGACACCTACATCTTGGATGCCCTTGAGGTAAGCTAAAACATACCAAAATTTAATTTCAAAGTGAACAACCCCTTTAAGTAAGGCAGATCAATGATATTGTTGAATATTAAAGGGATACTTCACCGATTAGCATTAAGCTTTGTATCAGTAGAAACCCGGTCGTATATTGGAGTGACCGTGCTTCCCTCCCTCATGTCCCCCTGTGACAAGAGATTTCTGTATTGTGTGTCTGGAAAAAAACCTCAGATGCCACAAATATCCTCATTTAGCTCATCTGAGGCTCTTCTGTCCAGAGGTGAGAGACTCCAGCCAGTAGGAGGCGCTAGTCCCGCATGTCTTCAACCCGCCCATAGGGGGAGCTCACCATAAAACGCCGTCTTTTCAGTGTCGAGTCGACTAGTAGCCTAGTTGTATTATTTCTCCCGACACTGCCCTCTGTAACCGGTAGGCGTGGCTTGGGCGTGGCCTCGTAGGGCGGCGAAGCAGGTGCATTCTGGGAGTTGTAGTCTTTCATCCACATGAGCCAAAAATACATTTTCTGGCTTTTCTCAGTCTAGAAGGCACCAACTTCTAAAATAGTTTCACAGTTCTACTACATAAATGACCCAATTTAAAAACATATTCATCTTTCCAGCGGTGAAGTATCCCTTTAAATGTCCCCAATTAAGCAAGCCGGAAGCCGAAGCAACAGTGGCAAGGAACCAAATCTCCATCAGTGACAGAATGGAGAAAAAAAAACCTTGGGAGAACCCAGACTCAGTTCCTCAGTTCTCCTCTGGTCGATGAACGAACAGTGTGTGATTATGATGCAGGCAGCGTTACAGGTCAGAGGTCAGATTGGATCAGAACATTCAGAATATTATCCAGTTCATCTGGTTGGAGGTCGGAGTCACGCCGGTATGGAGACGAGGTTATTGAGGATCAGTCGTGTGGATGAGGCCTTCCAGGGCTGATGAGGCTGGCACTTCAGGGATGCGTCGTGGACGTGTGCAGGAGCAGGTCCACCATCTGATCTGGATACGGCCCGGATCCGGCTGACTACAGCAAACATCGGAATAAACAGATCGACTAACATTAGCATAGATGCCATTCTTCTTATGATGTAACAAGTACATCCGGTGTTATAGGAAGTGTTCCGGGTTCCGGCTGACCGAATCTATGCAGCCTAACAATCAGTTAACTGATTTGAATAATAGAAATGTATAATGTTCTATATGAATGGCAGGTAAAAGAGATGCGTTTAAAGTCTAGATTTGAACTAAGAGAGTGTGTCTGCTTCCCGGACAGTGCTAACCATGATTGACAGCTTTTTCAGGGAACATACTCGATGCAAATGTAACATTTGATCCTCATGAAGCATAATTTTGTCCTCTCAGAAACATTGCAAGACTTCGCCTCCTCTTTCATAGTGGATCAATTCAGTGCTGTTTTTCTCTTCTCTCCGCAGTGTGAAGTTTAATAAGGGATACGCTGCCTTGAGTCAGACAGGAGAAGATTCGCTCATCTCTCTGGATTCAGACAGGTGAGACTCGCTGTCCTCCGCTCGATGTTTGATAGATAAAGTGATTTTAAGGCTGGAAAACCTATTATTTGATCAGCAATTGCAAGACGATTCCCATGAAAGATCAGGGTTCTCATTTATACAGGGTTCGTACAAGGTGATTAAAGTACTTGAATTTGACTTTTTGATATTTAAGTCCTGGAAAACCCTTGAAAACAGCCATATTTATGAAGAGGTACTTAAAAAGTGCTTGACTTATTTAAATATAATATATATACATTTAATTTTTTCAACAAAAAAAACACATATACAATCTTTTCACGCAAAATTAACGCTGCAGCTCGTCTTTTCTCGATACGAAGTACGCCAACAATATAATATAAAATATTTTTTATTGAACAATAATAGCCATTATAAACTTTGTATTTAGTATATATTATTAAACATGTTGTAAGTTGTATTTTGGATACCTTATGTCTGGAATTTGAGTTTAAAAAATTCTAAAGAACGATCTCTGATTGTAGTCCTTTAAAACCAAAAAAGTAGTGCTTGAAAAGTCCTGGAATTTCTTTTTACAGTTTCTGTACGTTTATAACCGTTGCGTCGCACAAAACAGAGGCGTACGCCACTTCCCACGCATAAGTTGTGATTTATAAAAACACACTTGCACCTGCACACACACTCTGATCATGCGTACGAACTACGAACACTCTGGAGACGGAGCGGTTTGGCGACACCGGTGGTGATCTGAGGGATTGACGGCAGATTAAGGAAAACCACTTTAAATCCTCATTATGAGTCCTAATCATAAATAGACGCGAGTGCCTCAATCTTCCGCTGACTGGGATTTATAAAGGGAAGTTTGCGCAGGTTCTGGCGTACGCATGCTTTTATAAGTCCGAATATTTTGGGCTTTTGGGCGCACAAACACTTTTAGCAAGGATCCCACACAGTTTTATAAATGAGAGCCCTGAAGTGTGTGTTGATGGACTGAGTGATTGATTCGGTGTTGTTTGATTTCATCAGTGATGCGGAGCTGGATTGTTCATCTGGATATTCCTCAGCAGAGGTTAGTTAATGCCTTTAAAGGGTTTGGGAAACGGGTGGCCTGACGATTAAAATAATACAGAATTAAATTATCAATTATAAAAGTGTCACTTTTTTTATCACAAGTACAGTAAAATCTTATGTAGAGTGGCTGTGTTGTAGAGAAATCTTGATCTTGATGTGACAAGAAGCTGATATGGCAATACATTAAAATACAAATCAAATGTTCTCTTGTAATAAATACAATATAATAAAAACAGACCTTTTTTTAGTCATGAAAATCAAGTATGGTGTGAAATCATTGTGAGTCTTGCCAAAATAAGACGATAACGATTACCAAAATGTAATTTTCAGAATGATTTTTTTTTTGCAGCTGATGAATGATAAACATTGACAGCCAATCAGAATCCTGCTTTAACTAGCTCGAGCATTTAAAGAGATAGACCACAAAACTGCAGCGCTTATAATAATCAGAGCGATATTGTGCGCTGGTGTGGACGTTTCTTAATCAGATTGACTTTAATCAAACTAAATCAAGACCAAATTTCATGAATGATAAACAATCATAATCATATTGGATCATTGGCAGAACATCTTCAACATATTAACATGTTGTTCCTCCTGGTGTGTTGATCATGTGTGTTCCTCATGTGTTCCTCATGTGTTGATCATGTGTTGATCATGTGTTGATCATGTGTTCCTCCTGGTGTGTTGATCATGTGTTCCTCCTGGTGTGTTCCTCCTGGTGTGTTCCTCATGTTGTTCCTCATGTGCTGATCATGTGCTGATCATGTGTTGATCATGTGTTCCTCCTGGTGTGTTCCTCAGGTGCACCCGGACCTGAGCCGGCAGCTGCTGAAGGATGGATATCATCTGGATGAAATCCCTGATGACGAAGACCTGGACCTGATTCCCCCGAAAGCCTTGAGCTCCTCCTTCTGCTGCTGCGCTGATGTTTCGTCCTGCTGCGTGCAGTGAAGTGTGTGTGTGTGTGTGTGTGTGTGTGTGTGAACGGATCAAAGAGTTCTGCTTGAGTTCTTACAGTGTTTTTAAGAGCACAGAGTCATTTTGTCTGTGATCGTTTAAGCCCCGTCTGTCTGTAAAACACTTGTTTTCGACCTGCATGCAAGTTTGATTCACTCGTATCCCATGAAACTGTTTCGCATCCGCGTCATAAATCACCCTAAAATAAAAGTAAGTAGTTATTTTATTTAAAGTCCCCCTGTGGTGTAAATCCAGCTTTTAATGTGGTGTTTTTAATGTGCTTTAAGACAAACCATGTGTAAATTCATAAGTCGACACCATTGCTGAGTATTTCCTCCTTAAAACTGCAGTGAACCAAAGACAGTCTCAAAAACACGCTTTGAAATCGCTGGTGTTTCTGACGTCACAAACTACCTTGTAACCAATCAGATCAACGTGTGATCGTCAACCAGTGGATCTCTGAGTGGAGGCGGGGCTCATTTGCATATTCATAGAACCGCGCATACTAAATGAGGCAAGGGTGTCGAGTTACATTCAAGATATTTTAAGGCATGAAGACATTTGTTCAAGGAAAAAACGTTTAAATATGTAATTTTGGTGATCAAAGATGAGTTTAAAGGGATAAAATGAGGGGGACTTTAAAATTATGCGTAGGAGATGTATAGATGTTTTGCACTATTACATTATTTTATTTCTTCTTTCTTATGTTTATTGGTAACACTTTACAATAAGGTCTCATTAACATTAGTTAATGTTCATGTTTGCTAATGTAAACAAATACAACTACATGCATTCATAAATGTTGAGATTGACATTATAATATTATTAAATGCTGTAGAAGTTTGTGTTAACTAATGTTAACCTTATTGTTAAGTATTAACAGTTTATTCATCCTGAATTCTCATTAACGTAATGCCAAAGATCTCATTCTCATGTCTGTAATCTCAAAAACAATATTTAAATTGTCATATATTTATACATCATGGTAGTATTTGTTGCGCTGCCTTTGTTTGCACTGATTAAAAATCTTTCACAAAAGTGTATTACAGTTATGAAGCTCACCATTGAGAATTACAGACTTCAGTTACAACATCAATATTTAGTGAGTTTTTGGGGTGAAATATGATTAGGACGCTTGAATGAGATTCATGCATATTTGACTAGTGACGTGTTTCTGTCTTTATTGTTTTTTTGTCTAATCATCGTTTCGCTCAAGAAAGCGACTGTTTACGGCTGATGTTTCAGAAAGGAACTAAAGAGTAAAGTGGGATCTGAAAGAAAAGAAATTACCCATGAGTCTCCAGTGCAGCGTTTGGGGAAGCGCAGTGTTACTGAAAGCTGACACACACTGCTGAGTTAAACAAGAGATAAGTGTGTGTGTGTGTTCAAGCTCATGTTCATGTTTGGAGTTTCAGGACTCTTTTTGAAAAGTGTTTAATAACTTTTTTATATTTTCTCTGTGTAAACATGTACTTTGAGCACTAAAGCTTTACGAGATCTGTCTGATTTTCTGTTACTCTGATGGATGTTGTTTATAACGTGAAGTGAGGCGACGCGAGTTGTTACTATAGTTAAACTCTTGCTGTGAGATATAGAGATGTTGTTTTCTATTTAAAATGGCATAATCGAGGATATTTTATCTGCCCTTTATATAATGCAAAACATTGGATTGAGTGTAACAGTGGAGTGTGTGTGTAAGTGTGTGTGTGTGTGTGTGTGTGTGTGTGTAGAGTGATTGTGTGTGTGAGTGTTTGTTAGGGTGACTGTGTCTTAGAGAAAGAGAGTGTGTGTGTGTGTGTGTGAGTGATTGTGTGTGTGTGAGTGTTTGTTAGTGACTGTCTTAAAGAGAGAGAGAGAGAGTGTGTGTGTGTGTGTGTGTGCGCGTGTGCGTGAGTGATTGTGTGTGTGAGTGATTGTGTGTGTGTGAGTGTTTGCTAGAGTGACTGTGTCTTAAAGAGTGTGAGTGAGTGTGAGTGTGTGTGTGTGTGTGTGTGTGTGTGTGTGTGTGCATGAGTGATTGTGTGTGTGAGTGATTGTGTGTGTGAGTGTTTGCTAGAGTGACTGTGTCTTAAAGAGTGTGAGTGAGTGTGTGTGTGTGTGTGTGTGTGTGTGTGTGTGTGTGTGTGTGTGTGTGTGTGTGTGTGTGTGTGTGTGTGAGTGTGAGTGTGAGTGTGTATGTGTGACTGTCTTAGAGAGAGAGAGAGAAAGAGAGAGTGTGTGTGTGTGTGCGTGCGTGTGTGTGAGTGTTTGTTTGTTAGAGTGACTGTCTTAGAGAGAGAGAGAGTGTGTGTGTGTGTGAGTGATTGTGTGTGTGTGAGTGTTTGTTAGTGACTGTCTTAAAGAGAGAGAGAGAGAGAGAGAGAGAGAGAGTGTGTGTGTGCGTGCGTGTGCGTGAGTGATTGTGTGTGTGAGTGATTGTGTGTGTGTGAGTGTTTGCTAGAGTGACTGTGTCTTAAAGAGAGTGTGTGTGAGTGAGTGAGTGTGTGTGAGTGTGAGTGTGTATGTGTGTTAGAGTGACTGTCTTAGAGAGAGATAGAGAAAGAGAGTGTGTGTGTGTGTGTGTGTGTGTGTGCGTGCGTGTGAGTGTTTGTTTGTTTGTTAGAGTGACTGTCTTAGAGTGAGAGTGTGTGTGTGTGTGAGTGTTTGATAGAGTGACTGTGTCTTAGAGAGAGAGAGAGAGAGAGAGAGAGAGAGAGAGAGAGAGAGAGAGAGAGATTTGGTCAGACTGGACAATCTTCAACACTATGCAACAAAACAATTTTTGCAACAAAACAATTCTTCACTTTGTATCCACAGCAAACCAGTTACTGACTTTAACATGCAATAACTTTTATTTTGTTGTAAGAAAAATATTATTTGTATGTATCAAT
>NC_137127.1:1560807-1588307 GCF_949319135.1 Squalius cephalus | reverse complement strand
GTTAAAGGGGACATATCATGCTAAATGCACTTTTTTAGCCCTTACATGCATTTTGTTGTATATTTGGAGTGTTTAGAAGTACAGAAAAGTTTAAATTATTCTCTTCAGGTGCTTCGTTGATATCTTTATATTCTGTTTTGGTCATATTTTTCAACCTGTTCCGATTTTTCTGTTCTCTATGACGTTTTGTGAACTATTACGTCACAGTATTTGCAGCGGAACTGCCAAATAAGGACATTGACTTCCAGCCCAACACTTCCAGCAATCCGCCATTTTTATTTCTCGCTGCAATTTTGTAGTCCAAGCTAAAGGATGCAGAAGTTACGAGAGGGTAAGTTAAAATGTTCGGTTGTTGGATGTAGTAACCCACACGCTTCATTACACCGTCTAATGTAGATGAACTGCCGCGCTTGTGACAGGGCGCATGTTTAACTGAAAGAACGAGCAGAGAGAGAGAGACCCGGTCGCGCGCACGCTCTCTCTTTCTCTTCGGAGCCAGGCGAAAGTGTAAACAAGACTTCACCGTCTCCAAACTAGACGCTGTCTTGCTCTCTCTCCCTCGCACATATTAATCAAAATAAATCGAGACGGCGGTAAAAGGTCGGAAGACCAAAGTTTCATGTGTAAATACAGTAACACACCATTGCGATACATCCATATGAAGACGTTGTTCTGCAGGTTCGTCGTCTTCATTTTCATCTCGCTCCGGCTCCGACTCTGGCTCGAACATGTAAGGCTGGCTGGACAAGTCTTCCGTTGTTGACATGTTGTTAATAACGTATGAATAAAAAGTTTCTGTGCCGCTAGATAATCGTATCTCTGCTATCAGACTACAAAAATGGCCGAACGGGGTGGAGTTGAACCGAGTGTCACCTGGAGAGGGGGCGGGGTATGAAGTGTCTCAATTGTATTTAAAGAGACCGCACCAAAACGAGTTGCTCTCAGACGCACATCAGAAAAGGGGTAGAAAAGGGGCTTGTGGAGCTATAATAATGAGGAATTCAGACCCAAGCATTGCAGTTCCGCTTTATATAGACTACAAATGTATGATTTATATGTAAAAAAGAACAATTTAAAAGCATGATATGTCTCCTTTAACGCAGCACGTTAACGCCGATAACGGCCCACCACTAGTGCATATAAAATGCATATTAATTTAAATTCAGGCATTTTTGGCTATTTGCTGCTATGATTAAATAATCATGTTTTCTGGATCTCTTAGAATAAATATCAGCCATTAAAAACCCATATCAGTGTTAATAATTACCATGACAATTAGCCCACCATAAAAATTAGAAGTTGCATTTTTAGCAATGCTTTTCTTTTTTATTTTCTTTCTTTTTTTTTTTTTATTTCTTTTTTTTTATTTATATAGCGCTTTTCACAACATAGGTTGTATCAAAGCAGCTTCACAGTATTAAATTAAAACAATACATCAATGTTTGTTTCTAGAGGAACGTCCACGTTTGGTAATGCTGATCAATAGTATCGTTGATTGATTAATTAAATTAAATATCCCCAAATATCCCCAACTGAGCAAGCCAAAGGCAACAGTGGCAAGGAACCGAAAAACTCCATCAGGACCTAATGGAGAAAAAAAACCTTGGGAGAACCCAGGCTCAGTCGGGGGCCAGTTCTCCTCTGGCGTTTATGAACTAGAGACCGGATTTAACTGTAAGATTAAAAGTATTATATGAATGCCTGGCTGAAGAGATGCGTCTTTAATCTAGTTTTAAACTGGGAGAGCGAGTCTGAGCAACGAACAGTATCCGGAAGACTATTCCAGAGTTTTGGAGCTAAATGTGAAAATGCTCTCCCTCCTTTGGTGGATCTGGATATCCTAGGTATGACCAAAAGCCTCGAATTTAGTGATCTTAAAGAGCGCGATGGATTATAGGGCGATAGAAGATCCGTTAAATAGACTGGAGCTAAGCCGTTTAGGGCTTTATAAGTCAGTAGCAATACCTGCATCTGTATATGTGTCAGAAAAACATATTTATTGATGATTCGATCTTTGTCAGCGCATGGTAATTCTTGCGTTATTGACTACGTTTGCATGTGCACCAATAATGTGATTATTTCCAATAATCAGAATTAATCGCAGTAAGACCGTTTACATGCAATTTGCATTATTCTGACTATTCTCTGAGAATTGTGATTATTATTACCATCATTCACACAATGCACATGCACAGCACTAATGATGCACACAGATTTGTCTCTATTTCAATGTCTTTGTCATTATATTCATATTATTCATATATATATTCATTCATTGCACACTTTGTTTAGAGTGGAATATATGATTAGATGTTTACGTGCATGTTTATCGCAACATGTTTTACTATGATTATAGTTGCTCCGATTATGAGCTTAATTGCATGAATTTGATCTAATTATTGTGTTTACAATATTGCCTGGATCTGATTATAATTGCATTATGAGGCTGCAATGCAAACCTGGTGACATCAGCAGAATTTGTAACAACGGCCAAATGTAAATGTTAATGCGATCAATGACGGCGAGATTCCGTGAACTCAACCCATAACAGGCTTATCATGTTGCCAAAACATTTGCAGCTTAAAGGGCTGGTTGAATATGATTTGACTTCTCTAACTTTAGTTAGTGTGTAATGTTGCTGTTTGAGCATAAACAACATCTGCAAAGTTACAACGCTCAAAGTTCAGAGCAAAGGGAGATATTTGCTTTTAAAGAAATCGCTTTTTAAGGACTACAACAAACGGCTGGTAGAGACTACACCACATTCCTCCCGGGTTAGTGACATCACCAACCCTAGAATTTACGTAAACCCCGCCCCAATTCATAGATTGTCAAGACAGAATATGCTAATCAATGACTAGAAGATAGTTAACTCCACATCAGCTTCATAAATTCATCAACTAATCATTCAGAAATGTCCTGTTGCTTCTACATGTTGTCACTTCTTCTTGAGTCTCTTCATCTTTGTCTGACTCCGGTTTGAACATAAGTCTAAAAGTTTTTGGAATTTTCAGTGTGTGTGTGTGTGAGGTAATCGGAGCTGCTAACACACACAAGCTCTTGAAGCTCCGCCCCCTGTGCCGGGAACAGCAGCTCATTTGCATTTAAAGGAACAGACACTAAAACGGTGCGTTTTTGCTCACCCTCAAAAAGTGACATTTTAACATGCTATATAAAAATATCTGTGGGGTATTTTGAGCTAAAACTTCACACACACACTCTGGAGACATCAGAGACTTATTTTACATCTTGTGAAAAGGGCATTATATGAGCCCTTTAAATCAAGAGAAATAACGTGGGTTTAGTGCATGCAGAGTTAAAGGTGACACATTATGCCCCTTTTCACAAGATGTATTATACATCTCTGGTGTCTCCAGAATGTGTCTGTGAAATTTCAGCTCAAAATACCAGATCATTTATTATAGCTTGTCAAATTTGCCCCTTTTCGGGTGTGAGTAAAAACGCACCGTTTTTGTGTGTCTCTCTTTAAATGCAAATGAGCTTTAGCTCCGCCTCCGTTCAGAAGAGGGCGGAGCCTTTACACAAGCTTCAGAAACTCCAGCAATAACAGAACAGGCCAATCTCACTCATCCAGAATCCCAGAATCACCAGTAGCGAGTGCAGCCTTACGGAGAGACTCAGGAAGAGTTTCTGAATGTTAGCGGAGACATTTCTGTAGTTGTTGGTCGAGTTACACTGATCATCTCATCATCATGTTTAACTTCTCCACAAGTGTCCACAGTTCCTGAGGTCTTTATAAGACAGCGGTGACATGTTCTGGTCAATAGTGTTCAGTGCTCGTCTGTGCTCAACCACAGAACAGTTTCAGGCTCTGCTGGATCTTCATCATTGTGCTAGAACTGGTCTCTGTTGTCGCTCGCGAAAACCAAATGTCGGCTGGTGTGTGTAAACGTGCAGATTAAGGGCTGGTAATATTATAATAAGATCCTCTTCATACGTCAAAAGGAGAGGGCTTATTTTCTGACATGCTTGCAGAGCAAAGCTCACCAGAACAAAGTTTCTGGGTTTCACTTTTCATGTTTTGTGTTTTCGGTTATAGCAGCACTCAGATTTCCTTGATGCGTCCCCTTTAAAGCTGTGCTGTAGTTTGAGTGTTCAGGTCATTGATGTCTTCCTCTTCTGTCTCTCAGGAGGCCGGTTTGTCGGGTGGCCTGAAGCTGGAGGCCATGATGGAGCATCTCCAGCGTCAGCAACAGGCGCGCGTGGAGAGCGAGCACAA
The DNA here is from genome assembly GCF_949319135.1 of Squalius cephalus. NCBI lineage: Eukaryota > Metazoa > Chordata > Actinopteri > Cypriniformes > Leuciscidae > Squalius > Squalius cephalus. The sequence goes on along the minus strand of NC_137127.1, from coordinate 1,584,067 downwards.
GGAGCGACGGCTTCGAGAAGCTCACATCATGTACGCGCAGCAGGTCGCGGCTCAACAGGCCATCCTCGCCGCCGCTCGGGCTTCTGGAGCCGGCTTCATGAGCAGCGGACAGCTCTCTCAGCTCTCTCTCGTCTCCAATCAGAGCAGCGCCGAGGACGAGCGCGGCCGAGACTCAGATGATGATGATGATGATGATGATGATGAGATGATGGAGGGTGATGAAGGCAGCGAGGAAGACGAGCGGACGGCGAGCGGACTGGAGTTTCTCAGGAATCAGACGCTTGCGCTTCAACAGGGAGCCGGACGTTTACCCGGACGCCCGACCGCAAGCTTCCCGGACCCCAGAAGAGCCCCGTCGCCCGCCGTCAGGGTGAAAGAGGAACCCGAGGACGATCTCTCGCCCGTCGAACGCCCTTCAGCCGCGTCTCCGGACGCACGCGCGGAGTGGAGCTACGACGAGCACTTTAAAGCGGTAAGATCTGAACTGTGCACCGCAAACAATGATACAATGATCTAAACGTTCTTAAATCAAGATGCATTTACTGGAGAAGCAGCAAAATGACTGAAGATGTCAATTGAAAAATGGATCGAAATGAAGTGAGTTTGTGCTTAAAACAAGAACAAATATCAGAAAAATAATCTTGATTTCTCTTTGAATTAAGTTTATTTGGCAGATATTTGTTCTTGTTTCAAGCACAGACTGACTTAAAGTCCCCTTTTATCCCTTAAAACTCATCTTTGACCAAAATCACTAATCACTTAATCACCAAAATGACATATTTAAACATTTTTTCCTTGAAAAATATTCTTCATGCCTTAAAATATCTTGAATGTAACTCGACACCCTTGCCTCATTTAGTATGCGCGGTTCTATGAATATGCAAATGAGCCCCGCCTCCACTCACTCACTCAGCTCAGAGATCCACTGGTTGACGATCACTCGTTGATCTGATTGGTTAAAAGGTAGTTTGTGACGTCAGAAACACCAGCGATTTCAAAGCGTGTTTTTGAGACTGTCTTTGGTTCACTGCAGTTTTAAGGAGGAAATACTCAGCAATGGTGTCGACTTATGAACTTACACATGCTTTGTCTTAAAGCAGATTAAAAACACCACATAGACACATAAACAACATTAAAAGCTGGATTTACACCACAGGGGGACTTTAAATAAATTTAAGTTGCTTTTGGTTCCTCTTTCATCTGCCAATGGAGTCCGAAAAATAAACTTAATTCAGAGGGAAAACAAGATTATTTTTCTGAATCCATCGACACATATAAAAAATGTATTGTTTTAAGCACAAACATTTTCAGCAAAAAAGACTTAATATCCAACACAATTTTGCTTCTCCAGTAAATGTATCTTGAACGTTCAGATATTTGTGCTGGAAAACAAGACAGAATTATATATTTTTTCCAGTGCATTCACGATGTGTCAGAACAATGAGTTCCTCTAATACAGAAATTGTTTGTAAAAGTTATTAATAATAGTATATTAAACAGAAACTTTCTGCCACTTTGGTGGATTTGACATGAGAATCGAGTTCAAGCAACAGTTTTGTTAAAGTTGTGAACCCGTCATTATTCTCATTCATCTTCATATTGGCAGTGTTTATTAGTGTATCTGTTTAAGAAGTGAGTCTGTCGTTGCAGTGGTTCAGTCAGTCATGATTCACGCGTGTCTCGAGTGTTTGTGTTTGGTTTTGCCTCTGATCCGCTCACGCGTGTGTGTCGCTGGAACACAGTCGGACTCTTCGCTTCACTTATTTGTTCTGTTACGCTCCTGCCAAACGCTGAGTCGACTTTGGCCGGCGTCCAGGCTGTGTAAAGATACATTTGGCCCAATTTTGTCAGTTGACACGTGGGAGTGTTTGTGCACGTGTGCAGTGTGTGTGTCACGAGCTGCACAGTAGCCGCGGCGCTACGATCTGCAACATAATGCATGTTTCCTTCAGAACGTATTTGAATGGGAACGAGGTTTTGTGAACGTGATTCTAGCTAAAATGTGCAAACCTGAACTTCTAATGCAATGCATTCTGATGTTTCCTTTCCACAGTCCCACAATGCATCTTGCATGTTTTTCTAGTGTGCAGGCGCCCTTAATGTCATCATGCAATGCATTTGCAACCATTTTGCTTAGATGATTTATGAAGCTGAATAAATTAGGGGTGTAACGATGCCCTCATGTCAGGATACCATATTATTGTGATACTCCAAGACATATGATACAAGGTTAACAAAAAATGTCCTGTTGATTAAAATGCTAAATTTGGTATTTCATTGTGTGTGTAAATGAGTAGTCTTGGACTTAGTGTTAATAACCCAATGCACAGGACAATAGAGACACCAGAATAACATTGATTTTGAAGCTGAAAATAAAGAATTCATTTAGATGAATATGCTTGTTCTCTTTCACTGACTAGATATTTTTAAAATAATGTAATAAATATTCCCCCATTGCATTATTATACACTATATTCAACATTATATATAGTAGTTTAATGTAGTACTGACACTAAAACTCTGAAAACTTTAATATTTTTTCACAGTAATTTTTATTTCGGGTGAACTACACACAAGATATATTGTTGCATTTTTGTATTGCGATATATTGTTACACCCCTAGAATAAATACAAGTATGCATTTAGCAGTTGTAGTAGTTGTTGTTTAGTAGTTTAGTAGTTGTGTTGATTCCATCCATTATTTCCTCCAGAATAACATGCTCTGATGAATCGATCACAGTCAGACCAGAAACATGGGTTGAACAGACAGTAAATCGAGTCAGTTTTGATTTCAGATGGACGGTAGGCTGAATATAAATCTGTTGACGTCTTGCTGTGAACCAGGCGATCTGTCAAGAGCTTGAAGAGCCTCTGATGTGATTAAAGGCCTGGAGCTGCTTATTTATAGAGGCAACATCCATTCTACTTTCCCCATATAGAACAGCAGTGTGGACATGGACAATCCTCACAGCCGAGGGAGAGACTATAATACGAAGATTCCTGAGTCCTACTAATGATTCTGGAAGTCAGAATTACGATGCAATGTGCAAAGCTGATTTTGATTGAATTGAGCATTGAGCGATTCATTTATCTTGCTTTAAGTGGTGGGCATAGATTTTTTTTTAATCTAGATTAATCTCACTGTAATCTTGGAATTAATTTAGATTAATCTAGATTAAAATGGCTCATTTGAATTCTGCTGAAGGCATTCAGAATATGTGTGCTACCCAAATAATGACTAAAGGGCACGTGTTTCTTAAATACAAAGTGACATTTAAAAGAACTTGTGAAGAAATGCCAGAAGTTTTATTATTATTATTATTATTAAAACTAACATAATAAAGTATGATTTAAAAATTTTTTTACTTTGAGCAATTCTGGAGCTATAATAGACTCTTCTTATGAGCATATAAAACAAAACGGCTCCTTGGAAAAAATGAAATGTAGCCTAATATTGTAGTAGTTATAAACAAAGGTCTATTTTTAGTTCAGATTAACATTTGAGGGCAGCAATTTTATTCATAATGTCAAAATAAAACCAACGTAATGTTACTTGAAAGCATTATAGCCTACTATTCCTGCCAAACTTCCATGGTTGCAGTGTTACTACAGTAAATCCATGGTAAATGTTGCAGATCTGTGGACACCGGATAGTTCATTCATGGCACAATGTTTCTTCCAGGCTTCCACGCGCTGTTTGATCCGTTAATAACGGAGAAATGTGAATGTTTCTCACTAGATCTCGCAGCGATGTTATTACTTCTGTAGCGAATTCAAATGCTTTCTTTACTGGATCTCTTAGCGCTGTGTAGTGACAGTGTCGCATGATCACGATTGGCTCGCGCTGCTTTGGTCCAAACTGATAAACAACGGTCCGTCAACCACACAATAACGAGTAGCTCAGTTTCGTTCCGCTTACATTACGTTTGCCATTTGATGTCGGACAATGTTGTGGTCGCGCCGGCGTCTCTTACATTATGAGCCTACATTTGAAATAACGAAATTTTGGTCGGCAGGAAAAATGATCCAAAGAACCGTTCGGTTTGAAAATGCGTACCGGACACCGAACCGAATTCGGCTAGGTATACATCCGCGCTAAAATATCAAGGTGAAAGTCATCATAGCTTGCGTAGTATAGACCCAGCTCCCAACCCAACTTTGAGAATAGATTAACGGCGATATTTTTTTTATCGCCCGATAAGAGTCTCACGTTAACGCCGATAACGGCCCACCATGGTGGGTCTATAGTACGCAAGCTATGATGACTTTCACCTTGATATTTTAGCGCGGATGTATACCTAGCCGAATTCGGTTCGGTGTCCGGTACGCATTTTCAAACCGAACGGTTCGTTGGATCATTTTTCCTGCCGACCAAAATTTCGTTATTTCAAATGTAGGCTCATAATGTAAGAGACGCCGGCGCGACCACAACATTGTCCAACATCAAATGGCAAACGTAATGTAAGCGGAACGAAACTGAGCTACTCGTTATTGTGTGGTTGACGGACCGTTGTTTATCAGTTTGGACCAAAGCAGCGCGAGCCGATCGTGATCATGTGACACTGTCACTACACAGCGCTAAGAGATCCAGTAAAGAAAGCATTTGAATTCGCCACAGAAGTAATAACATCGCTGCGAGATCTAGTGAGAAACATTCACATTTCTCCGTTATTAACGGATCAAACAGTGCGTGGAAGCCAGGAAGAAACATTGTGCCATGAATGAACTATCCGGTGTCCACAGATCTGCAACATTTACCATGGATTTACTGTAGTAACACTGCAACCATGGAAGTTTGGCAGGAATAGTAGGCTATAATGCTTTCAAGTAACATTACGCTGGTTTTATTTTGACATTATGAATAAAATTGCTGCCCTCAAATGTAAATCTGAACTAAAAATAGACCTTTGTTTATAACTACTACAATATTAGGCTACATTTCATTTTTTCCAAGGAGCTGTTTTGTTTTATATGCTCATAAGAAGAGTCTATTATAGCTCCATCATTGCTCAAAGTAAAAAAAAAAAAAAAAAAAAAAAAAAAATTCATACTTTATTATGTTAGTTTTAATAATAATAATAAAAAAAATTCTGGCATTTCTTCACAAGTTCTTTTAAATGTCACTTCAGAAACACGTGCCCTTTAGTCATTATTTGGGTAGCACACATATTCTGAATGCCTTCGGCAGAATTCAAATGAGCCATTTTAATCTAGATTAATCTAAATTAATTCCAAGATTACAGTGAAATTAATCTAGATTAAAAAAATTAATCTATGCCCACCACTAACATATTAAAATAGCCCCACATCATCACACACCCTTCACCATACCTAGAGATTGGCATGGAGTACTTTCCATAAAATCATCTCTCAATGCAAATCAAACCAGCTATTAGGCTAACTGAAATAAAACCATGCCAATCTCTATGTATGGTGAAGGCCATGTGATGATGTGGGGCTATTTTAATTCCAAAGGCCAAGGGAACTTTATCAGGATGCATAGTATCCTGGATCCATGAAGTAACTGGCCTTTAAAAATAAAAATCTGCCTGCCTCTATGGGAATTTAACATAGGGGTGTCCAGACTTATGCACCCTGTATTTTAAGGAAGAACATTTATTTATTTACGATACATTATTCATTCACAAAGAAAATTGGTGTCCTTAAAGGTTGGATTTTTAATATTTTTTTTTAATTAAGGCATTAAGTTTAATTTCCAAAAGATGATTTTTTATTCCTCTTTTTAGTCAACTTTAGCATGGGTGTCTAAACTTATGCATAGCACTGTATATATATATATAAATTTAAATTAAAATTTTAATTATATATATATATATATATATATATATATATATATATATATATATATATATATATATATATATATATATATATATATATAAATAAAAAATATATAAATAAAAAAATAAAAAATAAAAATATATATATAAATAAATAAATAATAAAAAAAAAATGCATAGAAATGAAGAGCAATTTGCACACATTTATTGTTATGCATCCACTGAAAATGATTCATATGCAATTAATCATTAGCAAGATGCATGCAACGGTGACTCTTAAAACCTTGTCTAAAACCAAATTGCCAATCATGATGATTCTTTAAATAAAGTTTACATACATGATATAAAGTCGCACTCGCAATTCTGAGGAAAAAAGTCAGTATTTTTTTCCTTAGAATTGGACTTTATAACGCGCAATTGCATGTTATACAGTCAGAATTGCGCAAAAGAGTTTATTTCTCGCAATTGCGAGTTTATATCTTGCAATTCTGACTTTATACCTCATAATTGTGAGATAAAAAAGCGCAATTATATTTTAAAAGGTTTTATTCTGTGGTGGAAACAAGCTTCCATATAAATAAGTCACATCATGTTTGCAAATGCATTGCATGATGACATTAAGAGCTAATAAACATTCTTAGGCATTATAGTGTTGCTCATCCGATCTCATAGACTCCGTCAGTCTGATATAAAGGCATCAGAGACACTGAGTCTGATCTGGAGATCATAAACCCTGATCAGACTGTCAGTGGGAGGAAGAGGAGATGTCCGTCTCTGTCTCTGTGTCGTGTGTTTTATGTGTTCTGTCATTATGTGTGGCCAGTGGTGTATAATGACACTCTTCATGGTTCCAGTCTCAGGTTGCGAGGTTGGAGGGGGAAGGTTCAGAGACACGCTCTCGTTTTAATGGTATCTCTGTGAGTTTTAATGACAGCTGCTGTAAATTCCTTCCTGAAGCAGACAGACAGGGTGTCGTGTTCAGATGCTCAGATGCTTGATTGATCAATCACAAGACTGGTTTCTAGGTGAACGTTTTCAAATATAATTGATTCAAAGCTGAATTTTCAGCATCATTACTCCAGTCTTCAGTGTCACATGATCACTGTCATTCTGATGAATATACTGTGTTCCCCTGAATGACTATTTCTTCTGTAAAACACAAAAGTAGATATTTTGAGAAATGTCTTGAGTTTTTTTATCCATGCATTTGAAAAAATCAATGGGGTCCAGTGTCATTTAGGCCTCAATGTTCTTCAAAACATCTCCTTTTATGTTTCACAAAAGAAAGTCATACAGGTTTGAAACAACATGAGGGCAAGTAAATGATGACAGAATGTTAATGCAAAAACTATATTATAATCCATTACACTAAAGTTACATTTTGCTCATGCACTCTTAGAAATAAAGGTTCAGTGGGTTCTTTATAGAACTCTAGGGTTCCTGGCTCAATTTTAAAGAACCCTTTATGCCAGAAAGGTCCTATATAAGGACAAATGCCTTAAATGATAAATGACGGACCCTTTAAGGTTCTACATATGAAGCGTCTGATGGAACCCTTTAAGGTTCTACATATAGTCTCCTGATGGAACCCTATAAGGTTCTACATATGAAGCGCCTGATGGAACCCTTTAAGGTTCTACATATGAAGCGCCTGATGGAACCCTTTAAGGTTCTACATATGAAGCGTCTGATGGAACCCTTTAAGGTTCTACATATGAAGCGGCTGATGGAACCCTTTAAGGTTCTACATATGAAGCGCCTGATGGAACCCTTTAAGGTTCTACATATGAAGCGCCTGATGGAACCCTTTAAGGTTCTACATATGAAGCGCCTGACAGAACCCTTTAAGGTTCTACATATGAAGCGCCTGATGGAACCCTTTTAGGTTCTACATATGAAGCGCCTGATGGAACCCTTTAAGGTTCTACATATAGTCTCCTGATGGAACCCTTTAAGGTTCTACATATGAAGCGCCTGATGGAACCCTTTAAGGTTCTACATATGAAGCGCCTGACGGAACCCTTTAAGGTTCTACATATGAAGCGTCTGATGGAACCCTTTAAGGTTCTACATATAGTCTCCTGATGGAACCCTTTAAGGTTCTACATATGAAGCGCCTGATGGAACCCTTTAAGGTTCTACATATGAAGCGCCTGATGGAACCCTTTAAGGTTCTACAAATGAAGCGCCTGACAGAACCCTTTAAGGTTCTACATATGAAGCGCCTGATGGAACCCTTTAAGGTTCTACATATGAAGTGCCTGATGAAACCCTTTAAGGTTCTACATATAGTCTCCTGATGGAACCCTTTAAGGTTCTACATATAGTCTCCTGATGGAATCCTTTAAGGTTCTATAATCTTTAATTCTAAGAGTGCAGTTTTCAGTTCTTTAATCTAGTAAACAAACCATTTTCATTCAGCTGAACAAGAATCAGTGAAAGATTCAATTCAACAAGTGTGAGAGGTTAATGACTCGTGCGAGTGTGTGTGTGTGTGTGTGTGTGTGTGTGTGTTGTGGGGGTTTTGTCAGTGATGTATGTGCGCCGACCTCACTCCCTCCGTCCAACACAGAGTAAATAATTGTTAAACAAGGGCAGGACAAAGGTGTCGTGTGCTGGTGTGTTGGGAGGGTCCAGGCCTGCTGACCCTGGTAATCCTCCAGTGGGTCCCTGGGGTCCTGAGGGGCCGATCCCCCCAATCCGACAATGATTAATAGGGTTTTAATAACACCGGCTGAATGCCTGCGCTCACAACCAGAGTCTGAAGATGGTAATCGTACACTCAAAAAAATAAGCTGTTGAACAAACTTAATTAAATGAAGGAAAACTTTTCCACTAAATTACATTTTTCCAACAAAATCTAATTTGTTTGAAATGATTTTTTGTAAATAATTGTCATTCCTACTAGATAGTTTTCCTCATAAATTCCAGATAATACCACGGAAGCAATGCTTCATTGTGTTCAGTCTGTGTGTAAAAAGAGCATTAGCAATTAAAGAAAACACACTTCAGCAAAACATGATCAGCTCAAAGTGTCCGAATCATTTTTGGTCCCAAATGTGTATAAATGTTACTGGTAGTCTCTGGATGAAGAGTGTTTGGGTATAATATGTCAGAGTTTACTTTATTTTGCTCTCCTCACTCACATAAATGAACTATAGTGTCCTGCACTCACTAGTGAAAAATATTAAAAAATGATATCTGGCGTGTGCACTGTTGGTGTCCTGTAGTGTGTGGACGAGCCTCGCGCGGATCGATGGACACTGTAAGCTCTGCTTGAGGGAATGATTGGCCTCATTTATGCCTCATGAATTATGAATGCGGATCCTCGCGTGTGCTTTGGGTTGCATTAGTCGATCTGATGGAATCATAGGTGAGGCGAACCGAAGTTAAAGGAATTTTACTTCGGGACACTTCTATATTGTTTTTTAAGGTACTTCGCTGTTGTTTTTGGAAAGGTTTATTCTTTCAAATGAACTGATATTTTTCATTTATTTACAGTCCGTATGTTCTGTTCTGTCTCGAGCACAAACTGCAGTTAAAAGCTGATCTATTATTTATTCAGTGTCTCTGTCGGTCAGGCGTTCTAGACGGATACCTTGCAGATGACCAGTGACTCACGATGCAAATATATATGCTTGTATCACACACACACACACACACACACACACACACACACACACACACACACACACACACACACACACACACATATATATATATATATTTAACAGTAATCAAACCATCCTGGAACGTATATGAACGAATCGGCTGCTGATGTTTACTCAACTTAATGGCCAGTTAAAAAGCACTTATAAGGCATTTTTTCTTCTAATATTTTTGTTATTTCAGCTTTCTGTTAACAAAAATGTTTTTAATAGGTTTAGTGTTAGTTAAAGAGTGTTGAATGTGAAAGCTCCCGAGCTCTGGCAGGCCTGAGCGGTGTGTTTACACGCTTTAATTGTGTTTGCTGCGCTGAGGGATTGTGGGTTGATGTTATGTGGCCCAAGGTTTGCGTCATTAAGCGTAATCCTGCGACGGGTGTGTGTGTGTGTGTGTGTGTGCAGGTCTCGTTCAGACGGGTGTGTGTGTGTGCGGGTCTCGTTCTCTAGCACAGACTGCACAGATGCTGCCACTCACACACCTTTAATTCCTGTAGCGCTTTATAAAAATACAGATTCTTTCAAAGCAGCTTTACAGTGAAAACAGGACAATAATGAATTAATGATGCAAACAGAGTTCAATTCGGCTAAAAAGAAAAGAGCTGTGTGTGTGTGTGTGTGTGTGTGTGTGTGTGAGAGAGAGAGTGTGTCTGAGTGTGGGTGAGTGTTTGAGAGTGTGTTTGTGCATGTTTAGGGTGTGTGTGCGTGTGTGCGTTTGTGTGTGTTTAGGGTGAGTGTGTGTGTGTGTGTGTGTGTGTGTGTTTGTGTGTGTGTGTGTGAGAGAGAGAGAGAGTGCGTGTGTGTGTGTGAGTGAGTGAGTGTGAGTGTGTGTGTGCGTGTTTAGGGCGTGTGTGTACGTGTGTGAGAGAGAGAGAGAGAGAGAGAGAGAAGAGTGTATGTGAGTGTGTGTGAGTGTGCGTGTGTAGGGAGTGTGTGTGTGTGCGTGTTTAGGGCGTGTGTGTATGTGTGTGTGAGAGAGAGAGTGTGTGTGAGTGTGCGTGTGTAGGGCGTGTGTGTGTGTGTGTGTGTGTGTGTGTGCTTGTAGAATCCAGGCTCTCACAGTCCAGTGTTAAAGATTCCTCTGATCCAGGAATAGACCCACTAAAGGGGGATGTGTGTGTGTGTGTGTGTGTGTGTGTGTGTGTGTGTGTGTGTGTGTGTGTGTATGGGTATGGGTGTGGGTGTGGGGGGGGGGTCGGTCTGGAAGTGTTGCTCCACCCAAAGGAAACATTCCAAACGGAATTACAGACTCAAGTCCTCAAACATGACAGATTCCCATTGGAGAATCGCCGCTCCTCCTGTTTTCTGTCACTGCATGTCGATAAAGCTGGAGCAGGAGAGAGACGTTTCCAAGACCTAATCCCACAGATTCACATCAGACGAGGGAACCGGCGATATCTGACGTGAAGAGAATCACTTCAGGGACATTTTTTACATTTGTAACGGCAATTTGTATAATTGCCTTGTTTCTGTGTTGTCTATTATGTCAAACATTTCAATTTAACCAGTTACGCCAATCAACTACAATACTATGGAAAGCTTGTTTCCACCACGGAATATATATTAAATATATTAAATATATAATAATATATTTTTAAAAAATGTATATCGCAATTCTGACCTTTTTTTCTCGCAATTGTGATTTATATCTCACAATTGATGAATATAGAAAGTGTTTCTAATTGCAAGGGAAAAAAGTCAGAATTGCGAGAAAAAAGGTCAGAACTGTGTATAAAAAGTTTTTATTTAAAAAAAAAAAAGACTTTTTTTGTTATTTTGTTTTATTATCGTTTTTTTTTTTTTTTTTTTTTTTTAAACGACAACCTATGGAAGTTTGTTTCCACCACGGAATAAAAAAATTAAAAAGAGATGAAAAAGTTTTTTAATTTTTTTTTATTCCGTGTTGGAAACAAGCTTCTATAGACTGTTACCAATACAATTTAATTAACAAAATCCATCTTTACACTGCAAAAGTGTAACAAAAGCTGCATTCGACACGGGATTTTCACAGTAATGCATAATGTCAATAACCTACATAAAGTATAATAAATCATGATATTAAAAAACAAAAAACTCATTACAGGGTAGGGCTGCAAAAATCATTGTCAATTATTGCTCTTAATATTGTAATAATGATTATTAATGCAGATTAACACAATACATAAATATTTGCTTGGGGAAACGGCACGTCATATTCTGCTAAACAGACAAAACAAGCTAAGAAACGTGTATGAATTACTTTATTGCTTTTTACGCTTTAGAAAATTAATTTTCAGCGGTGGCTAATCGAAACGCCTCTGATTGGCCGCTGCATTAATCAGCTCAACAGAAACATGCGTGATTGGTTATAATGCTCAACGCTGCTGCAAAACAGATCTAAATGTAACGCCACAATCAACACTTTTCTTTCTTTCACCGTAATTGTATCAGTCGTAATTGATTTTTTTGTGCACAGGCATTTTTGCCCCTTATCTTGAATTTAAGGGCATGTTTGTTCAGTTTGGTGGAATTTTTGGCCCAAAAACCCGTTAATTTCCGACTTCAGACCTGAAGATCACATGTAGAAACACGTGAATGATCGAATGAGTGACAGTGAAAACCTTTGGAGTGCAGGAAAAGAAAAGATCATAAACTAGATTTTTATCTAATCTAGAATTTTCTGAAGAAAAATGAGGTTTACGTGTGAAACACACACACACACACACACACACACACACCGCCTGCACCTGCGCGACTGCAGCGGTGAGGAAGACTGTGAGATTGAGTCTTTAGTTTGAGCTGTTCTACCGCAGATGCTTCTTGCTTTAAAGGGCTGGTTGATTATGATTTGACTTCTCTAACTTTAGTTAGTGTGTAATGTTGCTGTTTGAGCATAAACAACATCTGCAAAGTTACAACGCTCAAAGTTCAGAGCAAAGGGAGATATTTGCTTTTACAGAAATCACTCTTTAAGGACTACAACAAACGGCTGGTAGAGACTACACAACATTCCTCCCGGGTTAGTGACATCACCAACCCTAGAATTTACATAAACCCCGCCCCCTGAACACGATTTATAGATTATCAAGACAGAATATGCTAATCAATGACTAGAAGATAACTACACATCAGCTTCATAAATTCATCAACTAACCATTCAGAAATGTCCTGTTGCTTCTACATGTTGTCACTTCTTCTTGAGTCTCTCCATCTTTGTTTGAATCCGGTTTGAACATAAAGGCTAAAAGTTTTTGAAATTTTCAGTGAGTGCAAGCTCTTGAAGCTCCGCCCCCTGCGCCGGGAGCAGCAGCTCATTTGCATTTAAAGGAACAGATACTAAAACGGTGCGTTTTTGCTCACCCTTAAAAATGTACAATTTTAATTTTTAACATGCTATATTAAAATATCTGTGGGGTATTTTGAGCTAAAACTTCACACACACACTCTGGGGACATCAGAGACTTATTTTACATCATGTGAAAATGGCATTATATGAGCCCTTTAACAAACAGCATTAACTGTTTAAGAGCCATCAGTCCCATTTTTATTGCATTTAAGTGCCTCTGTTATGCTTTTCAAATATTACCATTCATGTATTGTGAAATATAATGGTTTTAAAGATCAAAGTGCAGATAAAGTTATTGTCTTCTAAAAGAAAGAAGCGATTGTGAACTGAAACGAGTCGTCAGTAATTCCAGTCTTGTACAAACCTTCGTAACAATGTGATTAATTAGCATAATGCCAGCCTGTGGTGTTGATTGGCTGAGCAGCGTCTCTTAGCTCCGCCCTCAAACACTGTAGTTTATCTGAGACTGGAAGAGTTTGGTTCGTGTTGTTCATATGGAGAAGACGCTGTTTTCTGAGATTGATACGGTAAAACCCACGCCATCGTTACTGTTCGTATCACTGAGATCAAGAGCTGAGATTCAGATATGATAATGAGCGTTTGCTTTCTGACCAATCACAGCAGAGCATGTCTCAGAGAGGCGGAGCTTAGAGAGACTGAATCCTTGATGGTTTCAGACACTGAGAGGAAAGAGCTGAAGCTGCAGTGGAGATTATGAGGAGATTCATGTGTTATTGACCTTTGATGCGTGTGAACCCGTTCTAGGAGACGCCAAACCTTTAAAATAGCAGAATAGGGGAGTTTAACAGATAACTAAAGCATTAACATTTTTATAATACTTTGTTGCTGTTTTGGCCTCACAGATCTTCGTATCTAAAGCTCAAAGTCTGAAGTAAATTATGTCTCTTTCTTATGGTTGACATATTAGTGTGTGAATCAACCCTGAATAATGAAATCCCATGATCCCTGATGTGGGAAAAGAGACTGATGATGGTGGTAATATGATCAGTCAAAACACACACACACACACACACACACACACACACACACACACACACACACACACACACACACACTCTCTCTCTCCCTCTCTCTCTCTCTCTCCCTCTCTCTCTCTCACACACACACTCTCACTCTCTCTCTCTCTCTCTCTCTCTCTCACACACACACATAAACAATCAATCAAATCCACATTCATATTTGTTTTAACCAGTTCTTTTTGAGTTTTTAATAACGTCTATGCCAGAGCGTTAAAATAACCGTTTTCCAATATGATATTTTCAATGATTCTACGATAATGATTGAAATTCATATTAATTGAAATAGAAATGCAAGCGAAATGTATTTTTTAAAGCGCTTTTCACAACACAAAGTTTCACAGCAGCTTATAAGATCTTATTATCTTCATGCCTTAGTTTGCATTATTTGTATTAAAGCGGTGGAAAAGCATCCGATCATTACGTGTGGGATTGGCAGGTGGCGTCTGGCAGCGTGTGTGTGTGTGTGTGTGTGTGTGTGTGTGTGAACGAGTCGCAGTGATTGTAGTCTCTCTGGTGTTGGTTTGGCGTTGGTCCAGATCAGTGGCTGAACGAGGTTCTGGCTTGCAGCCACACACACACACACACACACACACACACACACACACACACACACACACACACACACACACACACACACTGCGGTGAGAGTCGAGTGTGTGATTTCACTCTCCTGCTCGTGAGCTGCCACTTTATCCCAGCGGATTCCTGCCAAAACAACCTTCCCAATCCCAGCCCGAGGAACACGAGCCTCTTCATCATCTGAGAACTGGTTCTGTGAGACGGATCTGATGACCAATATGAGAGTTTTGAATATTGCATAACAGTAAAGATTGGCAGTAAATGCTCGATTACATCTAATGTGGATCATTTGCTTTTCATTTGGTTGTTCTGGCTGTTTGTCAGTGAGTGAAAAAGAGAGATTTTAGTCCTAAATCACTTGATTATGACTTTTAAATCAATATTTAACAGAACCTGAAGGCATTGTGACGCTTTCTTAGTGAACTGATGCCATTGAGGAAAGCGGATTTACTCCTTGATTTAACTTTTTTTCATGTTATTTCATTACTTCATAATCATGATGGAGCTACTTTTATTTTTCTTGCATGATTCTTGTTTAAGCATTTATGTTGGAAGTTGATCACCACAATTATTAACGTTTTGAATCGACAGAAACATTTGGTTCATTTGAATCAAAAAAACATTTGATTCTTTTGAATCAACAGAAAAATGTAACTATTTTGAATCGACAGAAACATTTAATTATTTTGAATCTTTAGAAACATTTAATTTTGAATCATAAGAAACATTTAATTTTGAATCATAAGAAACATTTAATTCTATTTATCATCAGAAACATTTATTTTTTATCATCAGAAACATTTAATTATTTTGAATCGACAGAAACATTAAATTATTTTTTATCATCAGAAACATTTAATTACTTTGAATCATTAGAAACATTTAATTTTGAATCATTAGAAACATTTCATTTTGAATCGACAGAAACATTTAATTCTATTTATCATCAGAAACATTAAATTATTTTGAATCGACAGAAACATTTAATTATTTTGAATCATTAGAAACATTTAATTTTGAATCATCAGAAACATTCAATTATTTTGAATCGACAGAAACATTTAATTATTTTGAATCATTAGAAACATTTAATTTTGAATCATCAGAAACATTAAATTATTTTGAATCGACAGAAACATACACTGTAAAAACAAAGTTGCTGCCTTTAATTTAAGTACAATCAACTTGGATTAGGCTACATTGAGTCAAAAATGAGTTGAATCTTGTATAACAATTAAAAAAAAATGCTAAACTTATTTTGATGAGTAACAGCAATCTAAAAACATGTCATAACTTATTGATCATATCATTTTTTATAGTTTAGTTCTTTTGGATAAACAGAAACAGTTTTATTAGTTTTACATGATTCTTGTTGAAGCAATTAATTGTTCACCGCAATCATTTAAAGTTAAACATTTAGTGAACGTTTACAGCAGAAGCACATGCTGTTTTGAACACAGTTAAAAAAAAAAAAAAATCCATCAAATTATTGTTAAAAAACGCGCAGCTGTGGTTGGCAGAAATTTACCGTAAATAAAAAACGCTAGCAACATTTTAGGTTTCACAAACTTAATTTAAATTTACAGTAAAAAAATGTATTTCATCATCTGATATAATGTTAATTTACCAACCTATTGAAGTACTAATATCTGTTTTGTAGCATACACTATCAACCACCAATCACAGTGGAGATGAGAGTCACATGATGATTTTTCCACAAGTTGAGAAAGTGACTAATACTAATATATATAGAAGCTACACAGTGTCATTCACACACACACACTGAACACCATCATAACACACATGCAATTTTAAAAATGCAATAAACATTAATTTAGCAACATTAAATGTAACACTACCGTAATGTACATAACTGATTATAAAAAACTATGAATAAACAGTTATTTCAACAAAAATACATCAAATGTGAAGTGTCACGCAGGGAATTGTGGGAATGTCAATTTACGGTTTTTCACTGTAAATTATACAATGACTTTTTCACATCCAAAAACTGCACATTTACATTAAAACATAATTAAATGTACAGTTAGATCAATCAGTTATTCACCGTATATAGTACAGTAGTTCTATTAGCCTATTAACCGTTTTTACAGTCTTTTACCGTTAAAATCACGATAGTTTATTCCTGTTTTAATACTGTAACTGCAGTGTGTGTGTTGAGTGTGTGTTGTGTCAGGTTTGCCGGATCAGCCGGTTCCTCCAGCGCCTCGTTCTCGGCGTGTCCTGGCGTTTGGACATGTTCTGCATGCGTGGGCTGATGTTTGAATGCTGGATATTTGAACATCAATTTAACAGGCAAATCAGAGCGATGCAGATGTGACGCACGGAGCGCTTTAGAGTCCAATCATGCGATCGCGCTCGCTCTGCATATGTTTGCTCAGGGCTTTCTGTGACCGTGCAGCAGATGTCCTGTCATCCTGCGCTCAGTGGACGAGTGAGATCAAGCAAACGCACGCAAAACTCATCTAGGGTTTCAACATTTTTAACAGACAAATTCCCTGTTTTACATGACAAGAACTGTAAAACAAATGATATCATAGAAACAAATAACTATTTTATTACAATTTTACACACACACACACAGAGTCATGGTCAGAATTATTGGCACCCTGTCGATTCAAAATAATTCATAAATATAAAAAATAATTAACTAAATATTTCTGTCGATTCAAAAGAATCAAATATTTCTGTTAATTTCTTTCTTTATTTCTTTCTTATTTACGTTGAATTATAGTTTTTAATGTTGTTATTTACTTCTGACCTGGTTTCTTTTTTCTTTTTTTTTTTTTTCTTTTTTGCAATCGTTGGCAATGTGAAATGATTCATCACAGCAATATCTATATAACATATATATATATATTTAATGTTTTTATCTAGTCAGTTTCTTGAATTCCTGTAATGGAGAACTCACTCATTGGCTGAGAGGTGTTTCCAGAAGTGGAAGATTGCGTATTGATTCTGAATGATAGTAGAAGCATCTTCTGGTTAAAACAACAACAACAACAACAACCAGAAGACAAAAAATCAAACTAACTTTATCTGGACAATAACTTTATTCTAGATCTGCTGTAAAGCCTGAACACTCTCTGTTACTGTAATCTCCTGTTCTCACTGTAAAGCTGCTGTGAGACTCTATAGTGTTAAAGCGCTGTATGGATGAAGGAGACTCGACTAGGTGTGGTTGTGTTGATCAGGAGAGCTGAAATACTTCTGATGCCTCGCCGCGTGTCGTTTGTGTGGTTTGTGGTGTTTGAGTGGTTTGCGGTGTTTGTGTGGTTTGTGTTGTTTGTGTTGTGTTGTTTGTGTGGTTTGTGTCATTGTTTTTGTCGTTTGTGTGGTTTGTGTTGTTTGTGGTGTTTGTGTTGTGTTGTTTGTGTCATTTGTGTGGTTTGTGTTGTTGTTTGTGTGGTTTGTATTGTTTGTGTTGTTGTTTGTGTGATTTGTGGGGTTTGTGTCGTTTTGTGTGGTTTGTGTGATTTGTGGTGTTTGTGTTTGTGTTGTTTGTGTCGTTTTGTGTGGTTTGTGTTGTTTGTGTTGTTGTTTGTGTGATTTGTTGTTTGTGGTGTTTGTGTTGTTTGTGTGATTTGTGTGGTTTTGTGTGGTTTGTGTTGTTTGTGTGGTTTGTGTTGTTTGTGGTGTTTGTGTTGTTTGTGTCGTTTTGTGTGGTTTGTGTTGTTTGTGTTTGTGTGATTTGTGTTGTTTGTGGTGTTTGTGTTGTTGTTTGTGTGATTTGTGTTGTTTGTGTTTGTGTGGTTTGTGTCGTTTTGTGTGGTTTGTGTTGTTTGTGTTGTTGTTTGTGTGATTTGTGTGATTTGTTGTTTGTGGTGTTTGTGTTGTATGTGTGGTTTTGTGTGGTTTGTGTTGTTTGTGTTGTTGTTTGTGTGATTTGTGTTTGTGGTGTTTGTGTGATTTGTGTGGACTGTGTTGTTTGTGTTGTTGTTTGTGTGATTTGTGTTGTTTGTGTTGTGTTTGTGTGGTTTGTGTCGTTTTGTGTGGTTTGTGTTTGTGTTGTTTGTGTGATTTGTGTGATTTGTTGTTTGTGTTGTTTGTGTGATTTGTGTGGTTTTGTGTGGTTTGTGTTGTTTGTGTTGTTGTTTGTGTGATTTGTGTTGTTTGTTTGTGTGGTTTGTGGTGTTTGTGTCGTTTTGTGTGGTTTGTGTTGTTTGTGTTGTTTGTGTGATTTGTGTTGTTTGTGTTGTTTGTGTGGTTTGTGTTGTTTGTGTGATTTGTGTGGTTTGTGTTGTTGTTTGTGTGATTTGTGTTGTGTTGTTTGTGTTGTTTGTGTTGTTGTTTGTGTGATTTGTGTTGTTTGTGTGATTTGTAGTGTTTGTGGTGTTTGTGTGGTTTGTGTTTGTGTTGTTGTTTGTGTGATTTGTGTTGTTTGTGTTGTTTGTGTGATTTGTGTGATTTGTGTTGTTTGTGGTGTTTGTGTGGTTTGTGTGGGGAAATCAACAGTCTCAGATATAACCGAAGGCTGGGCGACGGACAGCTGGCCACAAATGGATCACGTTTCAAGGCTAGTTATGCAAATCTGGGGCTTGTCTTGTTTTACTAAATGGAAATTAGTGCAACCTCATTTGGCTTATCAATTGTGTTTAGCTCATTTGATTGTTGGGTTGGGTTGGTGTAATCTCGGGGTCAAATTAGATTCATTTACAAAATCAAATTCGTCTGGCTGGTTGTCGGTCAGCGCGTGTGTAAACAAAGATGTGGTGTAAACACTGTACAGACTGTTATATGACTGAACTCAGTGACTGCAGAAGTACATGAGCTAATAACGGCTGAGTGTGTGAGTGTGTGTGTGTGTGTGTGTGTGTGTGTGTGTGTGTGTGTGTGTGTGTGTGTGTGTGTGTGTGTGAGTGAGAACAGTATTACATGAATGAGCTAATAACGGCTGAGTGTGTGAGTGTGTGTGTGTGGGTGAGAACAGTATTACATGAATGAGCTAATAACGGCTGAGTGTGAGTGTGTGTGTGTGTGTGTGTGTGTGTGTGTGTGTGTGTGTGTGTGTGTGTGAGTGAGAACAGTATTACATGAATGAGCTAATAACGGCTGAGTGTGTGAGTGTGTGTGTGTGTGTGTGTGTGTGTGTGTGTGTGTGTGTGTGTGTGTGTGTGTGTGTGTGTGTGTGTGTGTGTGTGTGTGTGTGAGTGAGAACAGTATTACATGAATGAGCTAATAACGGCTGAGTGTGTGAGTGTGTGTGTGTGTGTGTGTGTGTGTGGGTGGGTGGGTGGGTGTGTGGGTGTGTGGGTGGGTGTGTGTGTGGGGGGGGGGGTGGGTGTGGGTGTGGGTGGGTGGGTGTGTGTGTGTGTGTGAGTGTGGGTGTGTGTGTGTGTGTGTAAAGAAAGCATTTGAATTCGCCACAGAAGTAATAACATCGCTGCGAGATCTAGTGAGAAACATTCACATTTCTCCGTTATTAACGGATCAAACAGTGCGTGGAATCCAGGAAGAAACATTGTGCCATGAATGAACTATCCGGTGTCCACAGATCTGCAACATTTACCATGGATTTACTGTAGTAACACTGCAACCATGGAAGTTTGGCAGGAATAGTAGGCTATAATGCTTTCAAGTAACATTACGCTGGTTTTATTTTGACATTATGAATAAAATTGCTGCCCTCAAATGTTAATCTGAACTAAAAATAGACCTTTGTTTATAACTACTACAATATTAGGCTACATTTCATTTTTTTCAAGGAGCCGTTTTGTTTTATATGCTCATAAGAAGAGTCTATTATAGCTCCATCATTGCTCAAAGTAAAAAATAAATAAATAAATAAAAAATCATACTTTATGTTAGTTTTAATAAAAATAAAAAAATCTCTGGCATTTCTTCACAAGTTCTTTTAAATGTCACTTTGTATTAAAGAAACACGTGCCCTTTAGTCATTAGCACACACATATTCTGAATGCCTTCGGCAGAATTCAAATGAGCCATTTTAATCTAGATTAATCTAAATTAATTCCAAGATTACAGTGAGATTAATCTAGATTAAAAAAATTAATCTATGCCCACCACTAGTATATATATATATACAAAATAATTATACACAATACACACACACATATATTATGTAAACACAAACTTTTATTTTGGATGCAATTAATCGTTGCCCAGCACTAAAATGTACATTATGAAAACCTTTTATAATGCATTATACAATCAGGTTTTCTACTTAAAAATTCCGCGTTTATTTCAAAGTTACTTTCTGTTTCTTTGTAATTATTTGTGAAATTATATATCACATTTCTAAGATGTTAAAACTTGCATATGCAAATGTGTTTAAAGACGACAGTTTTTAGGGTTGAGTGAAATATAATGTGTGTTTGTGAAGGTTTTCTTCTGTGATGTAATGCAGTGAGATCAGCGTTATAGACGTGATAACCCCCCGCTCTGACTGTGAGCCTGCTCTACACGGACAGGAGGAACACGAGAGCCTTCAGAGAGAAATCAGTGTGTTTCTAGACTGAATGCAACGAAGCTCCGCATCTCTGTCGCTCTTGATTTCTATTCTTCAATGATTCAGAGGATTTATTGGTTTGCTTTATGAAATCTGGATCTGCCAGTGAAGCTGATAGGGCAATAAAACAATTCACAGGAACTCTAGTTTCACAATGATTAACTCCCATAATGCCTTTGAAGCTACCAGGAGTGTGAGAGTATCACACACACACACACACACACACACACACACACACACACACACACACACACACACACACACACACACACACACACACACTCTCTCTCTCTCACACACACACACACACACACACACACACACACACACACACACACACACACACACACACACACACACACACACACTGGATTCTCACAGGAGCCGGAGACCGTCAGAGTCTCTTCAAACACCGGAATCTTCTGTAGTTTTGACTGACGTTGGTTTGTTTGTCTTCACGTACTTGTCGAGTCACTTTATTTTTACAGCCAGAAGTTGTTTCAACGCAGTTTCACAATTAAAATATAGGAAAATATGAGAATTGAAGATGCAGAAGTAAATCAGCTGTAGATATAATAGTGTTATTCAGCTCAGTTCATTTCTGTGTTGATTGAGTCCATGAACTTGGCTGCCTATTTCGTTTGAGAGTGTGTGAGAGTGTGTGAGTGTGTGAGTGTGTGAGTGTGTGAGTGTGTGAGAGTGTGAGAGTGTGTGTGTGTGTGTGTGTGTGTGTGTGTGTGTGTGTGTGTGTGTGTGTGTGTGTGTGTGTGTGTGTGTGTGTGTGTGTGTGAGAGTGTGTGAGAGAGTGTGAGAGTGTGTGTGTGTGTGTGAGTGTGTGAGTGTGTTGGAGGTCAGAGGACGTGAGGGGAGGAAGACACACAACTTTATTTATTATTTCCTGTGAATTGACGTGTGTGTGTGTGTGTGTGTGTGTGTGTGTGTGTGTGTGTGTGTGTGTGTGTGTGTGTGTGTGTGTGTGTGTGTGCGCAGAACGGCGGTGTGTCCTGGCCGGATGATGTGGATGGCGCTCGTGGGAGAGGAGAAGCGTCCAGAGATTTCGCCAAGGTGAGTTTATTCATATGATTAACTGCGATATGTTTGTGCATTTTAAGTGATCAATTTTAATATTAAAACTTGACAGTCCCTTTAGTTTACTTTAGTTTACATTAGTTTACTTTAGTTTACATTAGTTTACATTAGTTTACTTTAGTTTACTGTACTGTAGTTTACTTTAGTTTACTTTAGTTTACATTAGTTTACTTTAGTTTACATTAGTTTACTGTAGTTTACATTAGTTTACATTAGTTTGCTTTAGTTTACATTAGTTTACATTACTTTACATTACTTTACTTTAGTTTACTTTAGTTTACATTAGTTTGCTTTAGTTTACATTAGTTTACATTAGTTTACATTAGTTTGCTTTAGTTTACATTAGTTTACATTAGTTTACTTTAGTTTACATTAGTTTACATTAGTTTACATTAGTTTGCTTTAGTTTACATTAGTTTACATTAGTTTACTTTAGTTTACTTTAGTTTACTTTAGTTTACATTAGTTTACATTAGTTTGCTTTAGTTTACATTAGTTTACATTAGTTTGCTTTAGTTTACATTAGTTTACATTAGTTTACTTTAGTTTACATTAGTTTACATTAGTTTACATTAGTTTGCTTTAGTTTACATTAGTTTACATTAGTTTGCTTTAGTTTACATTAGTTTACATTAGTTTGCTTTAGTTTGCTTTAGTTTACATTAGTTTACTTTAGTTTACATTAGTTTACATTAGTACACATTAGTTTACATTAGTTTACATTAGTTTATGCATAAACTCACAACAACAAAGAATGAACAAAACATTTGCTAATCTTTGAGAACGTTAGAAGAAAACAAAACGATTTTAATAATGTATTAGTAAATGTTGAAATTATAGTTAACAAACGAAGACCATAAGAAAATTTATGTTAATTGAAATAAAATTATATATATATATATATATATATATATATATATATATATATATATATATATATATATATATATATATATATATATATACTGAATATATAAAATTAAACTTATTTGATTTCAGCTTGTTTGCCAAAGAAAAATGTCTACTTTTCATTTAGTTTAACTTGATATCTTGATGAAGATAACTTAAAATAAAAACGAATAAAAACTATATAGACGTATCATTATTATTTATTTTACAGATTACAAAAACACAAAATCAACAAAATGAAGAAAAAAAAATTCGAACTATTAATAAAAACTATAATAGCATCTCAATGACACTAAAATAACACTGGTTTACATTAGTTTACATTAGTTTACTTTAGTTTACTTTAGTTTACTTTAGTTTACATT
>NC_137127.1:1548307-1555807 GCF_949319135.1 Squalius cephalus | reverse complement strand
CATCACATTACATATATATTAATTTATAGTTAGATAAATTATATAGATTGCATTATATTATTACATTATATCATATTATATTACTTTATATAACATATCATATTTTATTATATTAATATTAATTTAGTTTAGACTGAATTAAATTATTTTCTTTTATTATATACATTTTCATTTTGTTATACGCGTTTATATTATATTATAATCTATAATAAGCCAGCTTTTTATTTTATTACAACAACTAATCATACATCATATTTTTTTATACTTACAATACACGTTTATAGCAAAATTTTGGTTCACAAAAATCTGGAAGTCATGACCTAAATATGATTTTAATGTACAATAATTAATTCTAAAACTAATGTTTTGCTCGTTTCAAGCTCCCGGTTCATTTTGAGCGGATCAGTGAATCAGTGAGTCGTTGATTCAAGAACAGCTGCAATCGATTCAGTCTGATTCACTAATGAATGGTTCAGTGCGATCGTTCATTGGGTGTCGGGTTGCGATTTCTTCAGTTCGAAATATCAATGAACGACGTTTTTATGAAATGTAGTGGAGTAAAAAGTATGATTTTATGCTTTGAAATGTAGTAAAGTAAAAGTGCTCTGATATAGATCAGAATCATCCGCCGTCCATGAGTGATTCGCGAGCGCTTGTTGAGATGTTAAGGAGGTCACACAGATGTTTTATACACTACACCAGCTCCAGTTGTGGTTCGACGTCGTGTCACAGGTGCAGACTAATCTGAACCCGATCTTCATCAGATCGCTCCAGTTAATGGAAATTCATCTGTTTCCTAAATGCATGTTATAGGTCTTCAACAGTTCCTCTGTGCTTGTTTCATTTTTAAAAAACACTTTATTTCGATAGTCCACTTTAGACATTCTACTAACTATACGTAACTTTGCAACTACATGTCAACTAACTGTGATTAGAGTATTAGTAGACATAACTCTTTATTTTGATGATCCCCAACATTAGTAACTAAGTCAGCTTAATCTACAAACCCGAACCCTAACAGTCTTCTAATACTCTAATGAGAGTTGGTTGACATGTAGTTGAAAAGTTACTTAAAGTCAGTAGAATGTCTAAAGTGAACTATCGAAATAAAGTGGAACCAAAATGTTTTGACCTCGTGATGTTCAGTCAGAAATGTGGAAACTGGATCTTCCAGTCTTGCAGGATTCTCCAATCGTTGAGTGCGCTTAAACCCCGCCCCTTCTAGAGAGAGCCACGCCCACTTCCCCAACATCCAATCAGCAGCCATGCACAGAACCAATTAGGTTCACTCACACACGCACGCACGCACGCACACTCGCACACACACTCTCACACACACTCACATACACACACACTCACACTCACACGGACACTCATAAAACACGCACACACATGCACACATACTCTCTCTCACACACACACACACACATATGCCTAAACATGCACACACACACTCTCACACACGCACGCAACAAACTAATAAACTCATCTGATGAAATTAAACGGGTTAAATTTCTGCTGTCAAAAAATCATAGTTTATTTGCTTTTTTAATTTTATTTAAATAATCATATTTTTATAATGCATTTATTCGATTGGTAAGAATCAGCATACATATTTAATATCCAATTAGTTCAAATGTATGAAATTGAATTTTATTGGTGATAAATGTATAAATCTAGTTATTGTGTATTTCATACACGTGTGACTGACAAATATGCATCGCATTCAGTCTATTAGATTGTATATGTTAATATACAATACTGTAAATATTATATGCATTTCAAATTATAAATATTCAATATACAACAGTGGTGTAAATGGGAAGTGGACTAAAAAGTAAATACATCATTTTTTTTATTTTTAAAATAGTAATGTGATTCAATCCCATTGCAATATTTGTTTACAAAGCCTTTAATTTTATTTATAAAGAAAATTTAACATTTGATAGAAAAAAATAAATATTAAATAATTCTAAAATAAATAATGCATGTTAAAAATATACAACAGCAGTCTTAATGGGAAGTGGACTGAAAATAGTAAATCAAAAAGAAAAATATTTTAATATTTTAAACCCCCATGCAATATTTGTTTACAAAAACTTTCATTGTATGAGTCTATGATTCAGAAATTTTCAAGTGAAGTTTCTCCAAATTTTGATGATATTCAGTATCTCAATATTTTTGCATTTGCATTGAAAAAGGCGAAATTTCTGAAAATGTTCCCATTTTAAATTATAATTTGACTTTTTATCTCACAATTCTGACTTTATATCTCACAATTCTGACTTTATATCTCACAATTCTGACTTTATATCTCACAATTCTGACTTTATATCTCACAATTCTGACTTTATATCTCACAATTCTGACTTTTTATCTCACAATTCTGACTTTATATCTCACAATTCTGACTTTATATCTCAATTCTGACTTTATATCTCACAATTCTGACTTTATATCTCAATTCTGACTTTATATCTCAATTCTGACTTTATATCTCAATTCTGACTTTATAACTCACAATTCTGACTTTATATCTCACAATTCTGACTTTATATCTCACAATTCTGACTTTATATCTCACAATTCTGACTTTATATCTCAATTCTGACTTTATATCTCAATTCTGACTTTATATCTCAATTCTGACTTTATATCTCACAATTCTGACTTTATATCTCAATTCTGACTTTATATCTCAATTCTGACTTTATATCTCACAATTCTGACTTTATATCTCAATTCTGACTTTATATCTCAATTCTGACTTTATATCTCAATTCTGACTTTATATCTCACAATTCTGACTTTACATCTCACAATTCTGACTTTATATCTCACAATTCTGACTTTATATCTCACAATTCTGACTTTATATCTCAATTCTGACTTTATATCTCAATTCTGACTTTATATCTCAATTCTGACTTTATATCTCACAATTCTGACTTTATATCTCAATTCTGACTTTATATCTCAATTCTGACTTTATATCTCACAATTCTGACTTTATATCTCAATTCTGACTTTATATCTCACAATTCTGACTTTATATCTCACAATTCTGACTTTATATATCACAATTCTGACTTTATATATCACAATTCTGACTTTATATCTCACAATTCTGACTTTATATCTCACAATTCTGACTTTATAACTCACAATTCTGACTTTATATCTCAATTCTGACTTTATATCTCACAATTCTGACTTTATATCTCACAATTCTGACTTTATATCTCAATTCTGACTTTATATCTCACAATTCTGACTTTATATCTCACAATTCTGACTTTATATCTCACAATTCTGACTTTATATCTCAATTCTGACTTTATATCTCACAATTCTGACTTTATATCTCAATTCTGACTTTATATCTCACAATTCTGACTTTATATATCACAATTCTGACTTTATAACTCACAATTCTGACTTTATATCACAATTCTGACTTTATATCTCACAATTCTGACTTTATATCTCAATTCTGACTTTATATCTCACAATTCTGACTTTATATCTCGCAATTCTGACTTTATATCACACAATTCTGACTTTATATCTCACAATTCTGACTTTATATCTCACAATTCTGACTTTATATCTCGCAATTCTGACTTTATATCACACAATTCTGACTTTATAACTCACAATTCTGACTTTATATCTCACAATTCTGACTATATCTCACAATTCTGACTTTATATCTCACAATTCTGACTTTATATCTCACAAGTGTTCGACTGAACTGGTCCTGTAATATCAGATCATGTGTGTGTTTCATGCACCAGAATGAGCTGTTCTGCAGGATCGTCCCACCGCTGGCTCTTCCGCCTCGAGGGCCTCTGAAACCCGATGAAGTGTGTGTGGGGCTGGATCAGGGGCCCGTGTCTCACAGCGTGATTGATGAACCTCTGAAACACACAACACGAGGAAGACATGAAGCTTTCTTCATAGCAAAACACCAGTTCCCTGCCACTGGAGCCAGTGATTTATCTGAGACAGGGTGCGGGCCCTTGAATCAGCACTTTATTCTTAGTCCCTATATATTTATCTCTGATTATAAGAGTGCGTAAATGCGTTTTCAGTCCAAAATAACATTCTGGATGTATTTTAAATGATATGTTAGAAGCTGAAAGGCATGTATCATTTCTCTCTGGATGGTTATAAATGTCTTCTCGTCCTGTCGCTCTTTTCTTTTCCTCTCGCCTCACGCCGAAAGACACTCAATCACTGCAGCTGTTCCTAATTTAAATGTGATAAATGTCATGTTTTTCATAAATATTTCCAAATCAGCAGACGGAACTGAATGTGGAAATAACTAATCAATCTTTGACAGCTCTGCGAAAAATCTGCTTTTTTTGTCTTGTTTTCCGATACAGTTATCATGCTTATAACACAATACATTTCACTGAGAAGGTATACGTCAGTGAGGTCAGAAAAATAATTTAATTCAAAAGAAAAAAAAAATTTCTGACCCCACTGACATATACAGCTTTTGCTTGTTTTATGCAAAAACATCACAAAATTAGTGATATTTTCTGAAATCATCAGTGAATATATCTTGTTTTAAGGATAACTTACTGTGTTGGAAAACAAGACAAAAAACCCTGATTTTTTGCAACAAAGAAAACATTTATATAGTTGCATGTCTGTCTTTATACTGTATTATGTGTCTGTGAACTGCATCATCACTATTTACCACTAGATAATAACCGGGTGGAAAAATTTAACACTTTCTTTATTTGTGTAATAGACACATACATCCCTTAAACTAGTTAGACTAGTTTAATTAAATATCATACCAATTACAAACAGCAGCAGCTTGTTAGGAAAACCACCTTCACATCTGCACTTCCGTTCAACGGCTTAAAGTCTCCATGTAGTTGATCATTTTATCCCTTAAAACTCATCTTTGATCACCAAAATTACATATTTAAATGTTTTTTCCTTGAAAAATATTTCTTGATCATCAAATCATCATATTAGAGTGATTTCTGAAGGATCATGTGACACTGAAGACTGGAGTAATGATGCTGAAAATTCAGCTTTGATCACAGGAATAAATTACACTTTACTGTATATTCACATAGAAAACAGATGATTTAAAGTGCAATAATATTTTGTGATTTTTACTGTATTTTTAATTAAACAAATTCAGATTTAATCACAGGAATAAATTGCACTTTACTATATATTCACATAGAAAACAGCTGATTTAAAGTGCAATAATATTTCACATTTTTACTGTATTTGTAATTAATTCAGCTTTATTGTGATTTTTACTGTAGTTTTAATGAAATAAATTCAACTTTGATCACAGGAATAAATTACACTTTACTATATATTCACATAGAAAACAGCTGATTTAAAGTGCAATAATATTTCACATTTTTACTGTATTTTTAATTAATTCAGCTTTATTGTGATTTTTACTGTAGTTTTAATGAAATAAATTCAACTTTGATCACAGGAATAAATTACACTTTACTATATATTCACATAGAAAACAGCTGATTTAAAGTGCAATAATATTTCAAATTTTTACTGTATTTTTAATTAATTCAGCTTTATTGTGATTTTTACTGTATTTTTAATGAAATAAATTCAACTTTGATCACAGGAATAAATTATACTTTACTATATATTCACATAGAAAACAGCTGATTTAAAGTGCAATAATATTTCACATTTGTACTGTATTTTTGATCAAATGAACGCAGCCTGACCCCAGACTGGTGAATAAAGCAATAGTTGTGTGTCTCCAGCACTAATGATCTCTCTCCAGCTGACGGCTTCATCTTTACTCATTGATTATAATGGGAAGTGGCTGTTGTCTTTATCTGACCTCTGACAGGGTGTGTGTGACCCTAGGGTGTGTGTGACCTCCGGCTGTGACTCGAGAGCATCTTACAGTGTGTTTGATGTGAAAGAAGCTGCTTGTGAAGTGTGTTTCTCCATGAGGGTCTGCTCGTGTTTCGATGAGGTGTTGATAAGATCCTGATCTCTTCTGCTCCCCGGAGGATCACACACACACTCCGGTTACACACAAATTGGCCGTCTCACTTTTCGCGCCGTCGAGGGTTTTGAGTGCCGTCCTCTGCTGTCCTGCTTTTATCTGTCCAGGTGAGCCGTCTTCGTTATCCGGAGTCTCGTTACACGTCTCTCCTCAGTTCAGTGCGCTTCATTGCAGACAGTATTGTTTTTATTTTTATTTTTTATAAAGCAAACAATGCAATACAGAAGTACATAAAGAAAACCACAGCAAAAACAAATATAGACAAATATAGATGTTGAAAGCAAGTATCAGACAAATAAGCTTGTTGACAAGAAAAGAACGCATAATACGAGAGGAAACAAATGGACCAGTTTTCACTCAGAAATTGCGAGTGAATTTCGCCAAAGGAACGACACTGAAATAAATGTGAAATTTTTAAGTGGATAAACTGAAATTACTTCTTTTTTTTTTATAGATGTGACATAAACGTATCTGTCATTGAATCATTCATCCAAGAGATTTGATTCAAAAACTCATGAGTCATTGAATCGTTCACTCAACCGTGTGCTAACTACGCTCGATAAAAGCCTCTTCTCCATGTTAATCAGAGTGTTTGTCCTATCCAGCCGCGATGATTCTATTGTAGAAACAGTTTCTATTTTTCTGACGTCGCGCTGAAACAACAAACACAAAGTGTGGCGATGATAATCTCAGGTGCTGTTTATGTGCTTTATTTAATGTTAAAAGCGTGTCATGTGACTCTGAACATAATTTAGTGCTCCAGCTTTGAAGCTGTAAAAGCAATAATGGATAATTCACCTCAGATCTTCAAATTAAACAAATGGAAACAAGAACGTTCAAACTGTGAACAAAGTGTATTCTTTGACAAAGATTGTTTTAGTAACTCAGTAGCCTATGTGTTTGAATAATGTTTAAATGGTGTAATATTTGTGAATTTGATTATGTAGCTACTTATCCATGTTCTTGCGAGTGTCAAGATTACTCTCTGGTGCCGCGAGACTCCGCCCACACGCTGTTCTGATTGGCTGACTCCGCCCACACGCTGTTCTGATTGACTGACTCCGCCCCCACACGCTGTTCTGATTGGCTGACTCCGCCCACACGCTGTTCTGATTGACTGACTCCGCCCACACGCTGTTCTGATTGGCTGACTCCGCCCACACGCTGTTCTGATTGACTGACTCCGCCCACACGCTGTTCTGATTGACTGACTCCGCCCACACGCTGTTCTGATTGGCTGACTCCGCCCACACGCTGTTCTGATTGGCTGACTCCGCCCACACACTGTTCTGATTGGCTGACTCCGCCCACACACTGTTCTGATTGGCTGACTCCTCCGCCCACACACTGTTCTGATTGGCTGACTCCGCCCGCACCCTGTTCTGATTGGCTGACTCCGTCCACACGCTGTTCTGATTGACTGACTCCGCCCACACGCTGTTCTGATTGACTGACTCCGCCCACACGCTGTTCTG
>NC_137127.1:1540807-1543307 GCF_949319135.1 Squalius cephalus | reverse complement strand
TCGCAAGCTCTAAATTCGATTCGATTTCGATTCGCAAACTCTAAATTCGATTCGATTTCGTTTCGCAAGCTCTAAATTCGATTCCATTCCGATTCGCAAGCTCTAAATTCGATTCGATTTCGATTCGCAAACTCTAAATTCGATTCGATTTCGTTTCGCAAGCTCTAAATTCGATTCGACTTCGATTCGCAAACTCTAAATTCGATTCGCAAACTCTAAAGTTTATTTGATTTCGATTTGCAAACTCTAAATTCGATTCGATTTCGATTCGCAAGCTCTAAATTCGATTCGATTTCGATTCGCAAGCTCTAAATTCGATTCGATTTCGATTCGCAAACTCTAAATTCGATTCGATTTCGTTTCGCAAGCTCTAAATTCGATTCCATTCCGATTCGCAAGCTCTAAATTCGATTCGATTTCGATTCGCAAACTCTAAATTCGATTCGATTTCGTTTCGCAAGCTCTAAATTCGATTCGACTTCGATTCGCAAACTCTAAATTCGATTCGCAAACTCTAAAGTTTATTTGATTTCGATTTGCAAACTCTAAATTCGATTCGATTTCGATTCGCAAGCTCTAAATTCGATTCAATTTCGATTCACAAGCTCTAAATTCGATTCCATTTCGATTCGCAAGCTCTAAATTCGATTCCATTCCGATTCGCAAGCTCTAAATTCGATTCGATTTCGATTCGCAAACTCTAAATTCGATTCGCAAACTCTAAATTTTATTTGATTTCGATTTGCAAACTCTAAATTCGATTCGATTTCGATTCGCAAGCTCTAAATTCGATTCAATTTCGATTCACAAGCTCTAAATTCGATTCGATTTCGATTCGCTAGCTCTAAATTTGATTCGATTTCGATTCACAAACACTAACTTCGATTCGATTTCGATTCGCAAGCTCTAAATTCAATTCAATTTCGATTCGCAAGCTCTAAATTCGATTCCATTTCGATTTGCAAGCTCTAAATTCGATTTCGATTCGCAAGCTCTAAATTCGATTCGATTTCGATTCGCAAACTCTAAATTCGATTCGATTTCGATTCGCAAACTCTAAATTCGATTCGATTTCGATTCGCAAGCTCTAAATTCGATTCGATTTCGATTTGATTTCGATTCGCAAGCTCTAAATTCGATTCGATTTCGATTCGCAAGCTCTAAATTCGATTCGATTTCGATTTGATTTCGATTCTAAATTCGATTTTGATTCCCGATTCGACTCAATGAATATAGATTTAATACAAATCCTATATTTATAAAAAAGAACAGTGAACAGAAGTTTACAAGTGGTTAATTAATAAAAAGAAATTAAGAGCCACAAACCTGTATATTAAACTCTTCTTATTTTAGGGACACTTGGGTATATAACCCAGCTTCAAATGCATACAATGAATGGACAGGGTTTTGATACAAGATGAAAAATTGATCCTGAAAATTGGAAAAGTCAGAACAGTCGCACGCCATGATCAATCAGGATCAGGTTATTTTAAGTTTAAGATAAAACACACATTAAATCTCCCAGCATTCGCTGTAACATGGCTATAAACAGTGCTAATACTGGCTTTGGGGTGATACTAGATAAACAAATATGGAAAAAAATCTATTTTGAATCGACCACATTTTAAAAAACGATTGATCGAAAAATAAATGCTTTTTTTTATTTTCTTTTTTTTTTAGAAAAGGGACAGTGTACATTAATTAACATTCATAAATGTAAATGTACCCAAATTTTTCATTGGTAGTCCCTTTGCCAGATGTTATTAGGCTCTAAACTAGAAAAAAGGGTTAAACATTACAACAATACACTACAACAATCATAAAACTAGAACTTGTAAACACCTTTGTAAAATACAATTAAACATATTATACAAAAAGACAATATATATATACACACAATAAAAAAATATATTGTTATGAGTTAAATATGACTGATTTGGTCTATAATAAAATTAATAATAAGATTTATATTAATAATAATAATATGTCACAGTTTACTTTATTCTGCTCTCCTCACTTACATAATGAACTTTAGTGTCCTGATCACACTAGTGAAGAAATATTAAAAATGATATCTGGTGTGTGAATGTTTGGTAGTCTCGGGCCGGCTCTCTGTTATCCAGGTCAGGCTTGTTTGCGTAAAGCAGCTCCTGTGTGTTTTTCCGCCCGTATCCCACCTGTGTGTGAGCTGACCTCTGACCTCTGACCTCTGGACCAACATCTGCCTTTAGTGTTTCAGACTGAGTTGAAATGAAACGCGACGTTTGATTGAAAAAAACCTTTAAATAATATATTGGAACATTTTATTTGATCTCATGTAGTTGTTTTGTATTGGGAAAACACAATGATGAAAAGATTTACTGATGCATAATATACAGTGTTGATCAATATATCAAAACTACACAACTTCCTTACTTGAGTGAAAGTACAGATATGACTGATCAAATATTACTCCGTTACAAGTAAAAGTTGTAAAGAGCGTTTTTTACTTCAGTAAAAG